>NC_142613.1:38858985-39164785 GCF_059453375.1 Lepisosteus platostomus
TGTGCCCACTAGAGAGTTACATTAGGTTAAATCCATTAACAATAAAATCCTTACAGGGTTATTGACTGAAGCAGGTGCACTGCTCTTCTGCTACAATTAGTAATGAATTATACTGTCATCATGAGGTCATGCTAATTTCTGTTCTCGCAGCCAACAAGCCAAATCTTTTCTGCTGTATACACTACAGTATATTGTGTTGACTGAAAGATCCGTGTAAACCAAGTTGTGACGTATTTAAGTTGCAGTGGGAACTTTTTCATTCAAGAGAAATGGTCAGTGGGAATGACTGAAGCCAAAACTGATGGGAGAAAAGTCCTTGTGTAATTCTGCAGTGCACAGTGGGTATTCTGCCCACTGGTTCATGACTCACAGTCAGATCTGCAATGGAAAGGCAACAGCTTACTTTGTCTGTTATAATTTGCTAGTGTCAGCAGCAGTGGATAAATCGCCATTGGAAGTTATCAGACTGTGCAAGAGCAAGTGCTACAATATAAAGCTTTACTCTCTTGATATCTGTGACGAATCCCTAGGAATGTTTATTTTATGTTTTGTGATTAATTCAAGAGCACATTTCTCATTGCCTTTGAAAATACTGTGACTGGTTCACCTGAGTCAGCGCTCTCTGTTGAAGTGGTTACATAAATGACAGAATGAATCATGTTCCAGGTAAGAACCTTCTGAGTGTTGTTAATTCAGCATATTGCACATTTTGGTATATTGATAGATTTGTGTTTTTATATCACCAAAACAACAACAAAACATATTGGTATCCCCTGTTTAATATTTAACTAATAGATATTTTGGTTCTCACTACGGTGGAAAACCCTAACATTAGCAACTTTTACTTTAAGAATGTAATACTAGAATATGTTTCACAACTAGAATATACTATACTATACAGTACAACATAGAGAGCAACTGCGTCTATTTAGATATTTGTTTTGCAAATTCATGCTCTTCTTGATTAAATTTCAAAGTTACAACTTCTGAATACTTTTAAAATTTTCAGAACCAAGTTCATGTTTATTGTCATGTGTACCTGAGTACAATGCAATGCTAATAATAGAATAAAATAATAGAAATTGTGATTTAGTAGAATATAGCTGTGGTCCACACTGTTCATTGGTATTTGGTACTATTTTAGCTTTATTTGGTTTACCTATTTTTAAAACACTGCATATATAGCTATTTAACCTCTTTTAAATGCATTTGCAATGATTGTACTTGAGAGATTAAAATTCCCAGCACTTGCTATTTGGTGATCTCTTGCTCTCTATGAGCTGCTCATGAATAATTGATGCTAAAACTCTTGGAAGTTTAGTATTTTGCATTCCAAAAGATATGCTACCATCTGGCATGTTAAATTATATCATATAAATTATTTGTACTTATATTTAGAAATGTACTGTTGACATAGTATGTCAGCATACAGAAACATTCACTAAGGCTGTTTAGTACATTTTTGAGGCATGTTATAAATTGTTGTTGAAGCTTTTGTCATTTTCTAAACGTAAGACCATTTCATAAACCAACATTTGCTTATATGTTCCAATTATATAGTTCTTTAAAGAAAAATCAGAAATAAGTCATAACTTACAAAACTTTTCACTACTCATGTCAGAAACATGTGATTTGCTATATTTATCACAACTGGAACCAGGATAGAATAGCTGTTGTTCATTCAATAGCTTTAATGACATATTACATATAAAATTGTTATTCCTGCTACCAATGCTAATAATTATAAATTAAATGAAAACAATATGTAGTTTTGAATTCGTTTTACCCCTCCTATATATATAATCAGCAGCTGTCAATTAAGTCAGCTCAGGTTGCTCTCACCCTTCTACCAGAATAGCTATGATAAGGACAGTTGAGTGAGCATCAGCTGCTGGAGTAATGATGCTTTTGCTGGCAACAGTATAAACTTCCAAGTTCCTGGCAAGTGACAAGTCATGTTGTGCTGCCACATGAGCTAACAGAAGTTCACTCAATCCTGGGAGTCACTACTTGAGGAATTGTAGGTCGTAATCTGCTAATGACATAGTCCAATTCAGAAAACTAATCTGCAAATAGTAACATCAAATTAGGACTCTGACACATATTTAAGGGTATAGGCACTTGAGTGGCTCAGCTGGTAATTTTAAATTTAGCTGATCCAATGTTACTTCTCAGTCATTTGTACAAATTTGAGATCTTAAAATGAAAACAAATGCAAAAGCAAACAAATTATAAGCAGTGTTCGGGAGTGTTCAGTGTTCAAGGTAATATATTTGTGTTATTTATGTTGTGATGCTGACTTCTAGAGTGCAAAATGATGATAAAATTAATTTTAAGTTAAGTTTTTTGTACTGTGTGCACTAAACTATTAGTAATATATTACTTTCTTGCTAACGTCATGTCTTATGCCATTAGTTTTACGTAAATCTAATGTGCAACAATTTTGGCAAAGGAACACAAAATGAGAGTAATTTTGTAATCAATTTTTAAAAGCAGAGGTTATTTAGGAAGTATTTTGTTATTCTCTACATTTTGTTAATATTCATAAAAATTGATTTAATTTGGTAAGCAAATCTACACCATTGCCTTGTTTATAAGGTCAAGGCTAAAATGTATTTACATAATTTGCTAATTCAATCAAATTTATTTATTCACATAATGTTACGGGTTTATTCTCCCTTTAAGTAATAAAATGTTACTATATTGCTGACATTGTAGTAACTAACCAATTGAACCAGGTGTGTTGTAAATTCTGAGACATACAAGACTGTTCTAGCCAAGTTTCTGGTTTATTCTTAGCACAGTCTGACAGTGATAGTCAGATACTGAGCCAGCTGACTCTGGAAATGATCCTGATTTACATACTGTACTATTTGAAGAACGGCACTGCATGAGATTAATTCAAAGACTGTTTATTACTGTTACTAATACTAGTTACTGTATGCATTGACTTTAAGGTTGGCTTTATGTAACAGACATTCAGATACAGATAATTGCGAGAGACACATTTTATTTGTGGAAGAAAATTATTGACTGAAATAAAACTCCACAATGTTTAGCTACCAAACTATTGAGAAGTTACTACCATTCTTAGTAAGTCTTACTGGCAACATAAGCCTTAATTAGAAAGTAAAACAGCTATACCAGTGAAGTCACTTGAGACCAACATTAATGGGCAATGACTTGTTCCTCTAAGGAGCATAGTGTTACTTCATATCCAGTTCTACTGAAAAATTGATAGAATATTTCTATATTTAACTTTTATAAAGGCAGCTTTTTCTTGTATAATGTACAGTATAGATAGTGTACTATCTATAGATAGTGTATAGATTGTATCACCCTTTGATACATAAAGAATTACCTTCTGAAATGAACTTGTCTAGTACTCTTGGAAATGTTAATATTAAACATGCAACAGCTTTAACTGCTGATATCTTTGTACTTAAGCAAATAAAGCCATTCTTTTTGCCTTTGAATCCTGCTTGCTTGTCTCTCAGTTCTCTGTCCAGAGCTGTTGATAGCCTTCCTTGGAAGATCCTGTTCAAGACTTTCCCTGGCTCATATAAAGCATTTTACTCCTGTAGTTGTTGCAGTCTTGTTGCACAAACAGTTGGTATAGCACATCTGGGTCTGCTTTAAAGGGCTGTGCAGGTATTCCATCAGCTATTTCATTTTTCAACTTTTGTATGGCCTTAACAATTTATTGTTCAGTGGGTTTGTTGGTGTTTACAGGGGGTGTTGTAATGGCCAGCTGGCACTAGATGATGGTGATGTTCTTCGGTTTAGTGAAAAATCATTTTATTAAATATTTTCCTGCATCTTTTGAAAACATTATGCCCACTCCCTCTAAGAAATGAGCGTTGTCCTGTTTGTGACCTGAATATAATATGGTCTTTCTACTTGACCAAGGTGTTTTCCCTGCTTGGATCCATCTTATTTAACTGAACCCTATCAGTGTAAGATGCTATCTGTTCATCTCCTCCACTATTTGTGAAGCTTTACCTCTTTAAATATTGCAAATATTCCTGCCACTGACTTTTGTATCATGTTTTGTTGTTATAAGGGATTTCAGTAGTTGTCATGTCATGTAATTATTATAAGGGATTTGCAATTTCCTTATGGATTTCATCGCACATCATCATTCATCTCTGTGATGAGGGCCCTTCTTATTTTAAGTCTGTTTGTTTCACTGTAGATGAGAACGTGATTGGTATACTAGCATAAAAAGAGCCCTCTTAGGGAAGGCCTCCATGGCTATTGTATTGGCCATTGGGACTGCCAACAACCATACCGTACTTCAAACTGTCTGGCAATTCTGTTACTTTTGCCTATTTCTCATGGCTAGGACAGGGGGTTGGATTTTAGAAGGCTAAGCACCACTTTAGATATCATATGATTAAACTTGATTGACATGTCTTTATGCATCAAGTTTAAAATTCATGCATCACTTCACCAACTTTCACCCGTCCTTCAAATATACAGTTAACATATCTTCCACTAGTCTTCCGTTTCTAGACATAAACCTATCCATTAACCATCCCCAACTCTCTACTTCAGTCTATTACAAACCCATGGATTCGCACAGCTATCTCCTGTACAGCTCATTTCAGCCCAGATACACTAAAAACTCTCTCCCTTTTTCACAGTTCCTTCAGCTATGACGACTCTGCAGTGATGACATGGATTTCCAGAATTAAGTACTCAAAATGTACTCCTTTTTCATCAATAGAGGATACCCAACCCATGTTATTGACAGGGCTCTCATCCGAGCCAAAAACAGCCCCCGGACCATCAACTCGATCAGGAACCCCTGGCCTATCAACCGCATTCCATTGGTGCTACCCTTCCACCCTAACACACTTTCTATCCCCAGGACTGTTAACGAAACTTTTCCATCCTACAGGCTGATCCCTCCACTGGGGCCCTCTTTTCTGACCGCCCCATCATCTCATATCGTCAACCACTTAATCTGTGTAACCTTCTTGTTTACAGCTCCCTTGACTGCCCTCAACAATCATCCACACTAGGTAGTTTCCCCTGCAACAGAGCTCGCTGCATCACCTGCAAGTACATATCTAACACCACACTCATTCAAGGCCCCTCAGGACAATTCCGGATCACCCAGGTAACCTCTTGTACCTCCAGCAACCTCATTTACTGTATCTCTTGCAGGAAATGCCCAGCTATCTATGTTGGGGAAACCGGAAAGAGAGTAGAAGACAACTTCAGACAACATGTTAGGGCTGTGACGATTTAAGATTTCTCCAAGCCCTTAGTTTCTCATTTTACCTCTGACAGCCATGATCGTACTGATCTCTCCGTCTTCGTTCTCAAAGTAGGGTTTCTTAACTCCTATAGCAGCTAACATTATTCTGAAACTTGGTTCACACCCTTCCCTTCTCTCTACGACAGACTTGTTTTCATGCCGTCTTCTCTATTCACATGCAGGTTTCGACTTCACACCTCTCTTCACCTCTCTCGACTTCGCACCACCTCAGTTGCCTCTCTGCCTCTCCCCTGCTCCCGCATCCTGCACTCTCCCAGCTTTTGTTCTCCTGTGCTATTTAGTCTTTGCCATCTGCCCTCTCTTTCTCACACCCAAAGAAGGCTCCACAGCTGAAACATTGTGTTTTCTTTCTTCTCTTTTCAGCATGAAATAAACCTATTACTTATGTCTTTATGTGTATCTGTAGGTAGTTACATGGCAGAAATAAGACACCCTTCTATGCCTCAATGATGAGGTTGTGGATAATCCAAATCTTTTACTCAGCTTTTACTTCTTCTGTCCCTTTTTTCCTCTATCATGCTATTTACTGAAGAGTGCTTCCCTTTCAAGGAGCTCAATGGAAGTCTTCACTCCCTGTTAATAGGGAAGGGCTCAAAATGTGCTCAAGGCAAAATTTTAGTAAATGAAATGGGGAATGGACTACAAGCTGTGTACTTTACACAGCCAATAAAATGTTAATGCCCTTTTAAAAAAAGATTTATGAGATGGACAGCAAGCATGACTAAAATGTGAGTCCCCTTTGAATTGCTTACAGCATGTTGAATTGATGAGACGTTAATGCTGCAGTTCTATATAGTCAGCAGAGATTTGCTAACATGAAGATGAAGTTTACATTAATTACCACATTATTCATACAGTGTGTCGTTACCAAGTACAGTCTGTATTTCAGCATGAAGTGCAGTTGTTAATTTATGGATTTAGCTTCCGCTCCTTTATGCCTACAGTGGAAAAGGAATGAGATGTATAAAATGATGGCCCAATGTTCAAAGTATATGTGAAGATACCTCCTTCAAAGTGAACAAGGAGTATGTCGACTAAGTGGTTACATCACATAGTGATTTGCTACAGACTGCTTTGTTTTACATCTTATATTGGAGTTACATATCAAAGATAACAGGATTTTTAAACCTCATTATATGACTAAGGATCACAATGTTGCACTTTGTTTTTTCTCTTTCATTTAATCTTCCAGGGAAACTCTTTAAAGAACATTTTTTTGAATAATATAGAGTTTAATGTTTTTGATTATTTACATGTTAAAGCTATATTTTGAAAAAAACTGTAAGCAATACAACTAGAGGTATTAGAAATGCAACACATACCTTTGTTTACATTATTCATTTGTAGCATTTCTAATAACTCTTGGTATATTACTAACGTAAACTTACCTATTTACATTGCTTTTTCCATCTGCATGTGTCTGTTACATCCTTCAGTCCGTTTTAGAATGTTTAGAAGTGTCAGTATGGGGATTTTAAATGTCTTCAAAGAACAATTATTTTAATCAGCTATGAAATGTTATGCAAAGCAGAAAGTTGATTGCCCTAGTTTCTAAATTCATAGGCACTTCTCTGACCAATAACATTTTTCTTGTCTGAATAAATTAGTCACATGGTTAATTTCTTGACGTCACATATCTGATTCACTTACAGTAGGCCAAGTTGCAAACCATGCTTTTTCTTTTCAAAATAATTACATATGTTGTGCATTAATACTTTGATGGACTTATGTCCTGTCCAGAATGCATCATGCTTTCCACACCTTCCTTGCTGGGATAGGCTCTGGTTTCCCTGTGACCCTGAATTGCATAAAGCAATTAGAAAATGGATGTACTGTATGGATTGTGCCATAACAAAGAGTTATTGTATTGTATACATTATTGTGAAACAAATTGCATTTTTTCTTAATGTTTGTACAGTAGTAATATGTGAGCTACGATACTTTACAAAAACTGAATTAAGAAAGTAGTGGTACATTGTTGCTGTAGACAAAAGTTTGACCTTTCAATCAATATCTGCTTTAATTGAAAACAATATTGACCCTTAAAAGCACATTGTTTAACCTTTCAGTGCTTGAACTGACAATTATGATCTTTCTGTAAAAACAATAGTTTTTTTAACCTGCCAAATGAGCTGTAAAAATGCCCTTTGAGATTGTGTTAATCCACAATTTTTTGGTCAATTTTAGTAGTCAGCATAGTTCTGTAAAAAAGATCGACAAGCACAGACAGTATGAAGGTACTTACGACCTAATTCAAACCTTTGTTTTCCTTTCTGGATATAGTTTGATGTGTATTTTCATAAGTTCTATCTGGATAAGTGTCTCTATATTTTACAAATTCACTGATGAAAATATTTTGTTTTAGGAGAGTATTTGGTTTTGTTGTATTGTAATCTTGCTTGTTCACTGTGGAAAGCTAGTGTTGTGATAGAAAACACAATTCTCAGAAGCGCACATGCTATTCTTGTATTTTGTTAGTCATCTTACCATCCTGAGTGTGTTCTGTATTAAGTAGCTGAAGGAACTGTCAATTGCTGAAATATCTGGACAAATTTGGATTGTCATGTGTATAAGCAAGTTATTCAAATTTGTAGGTATGTACACTGTAGTACCTCAACTCTATAGAAAGATGTGATAATATATATATATGAATATAGTTTTGGCACATGTGAACACTGCAATGCAATCACAATTCATTCTCTGGCAAATTTTGTCCCTAATTGATTATAATTGCTTAGATGATCCTTAAGTTTCACGTTTATATCTCTATAGAAAAAAATGAGAAGGAAAGAATTCACTTTATGAGTTGTGAATTAAAACCTTTTCTCTGTGATTAATACATAGAAAAACTATGATCAAATTATTGCCAGGGTTTTATATTATAAATTGAAAGTTGTTCTATGAATAATATTTTATAGCCTTGCCTTCATTTGCCTTTGGCAAAGGCTAAAAAGACACTAAAAAGAGGCTATTGCTTTATATAGAAAAATGCCAGATCTTGATGGATGACTTATGTAAGACTGTTTTAAGACATCAGGGGTACAATGACCTTTGCTTAAACATATTCAGTTTAACAACAGATCAGAGGAAGGTGGTATACATAAAACCAATCAAATCAAACATGGTACCATTACCCACAGCTAAGGTGAAGCTTTTAAAACATTCCTGAATCCAAGAGTATATATGTTTACTGGTATTTATGCTTATACTATGTAGATCTTGAGAATAAACAGCCAGGATATTGCAGTTAAAATGCAATATTTGATCATATGATTTGGCTATTGCAAAGCATTCCACCTTTTGTATTGTGACAAATGGGGGCTGTCAAAAAAAAAAACACAGAAAAGGTCATTAAGAAATGATATATGTGAAAAATATTATTTCATAGGGTATAAAAGTTAAAGATATACTTGCATATGTAGCTCACAATGAAAACAAGACTCCTTCTGGGTCCTTCTTTGTACAACACATTACACTAAAATGTTTTCACATTTGCTCTGTGATACAGATATATCTATGTTTTCATAAAGGAGATGAAAAAAAAACAACAAGGCCACAAAAACAAATATTGCCCATAGAATTTGTTTATTTCTGTACATTGCATACTATATAATATAAAAATAAGTAAAACAGTTTCATTATAAAGATTTGTGTGACCTGTATACAGGTACAGTATATCAATATTTTGAGATATAAACTTGTTTTATACTGATTGTATAAAACTGAATATAACTAAACCTTGCTGTAAATGTTAATTTGATTTATTATGTTGGATTACAGTTTGAAATATTTTAATATTTCAGAAGCCAACGGCCAACAGCCATACAGTATCACCCTGCAACTCACAACTGGCAACCCACTGAAGCTAAGCAGGAATGAGCCTGGTCAAGTACCTGGATGGGAGACCTCCTGGGAAAAACTAAGGTTGCTGCTGGAAGAGGTGTTAGTCACCCTGCAGTTCATGTGGGTCCTAATGCCCCAGTATAGTGATGGGGACACTATATTGTAAACAGGCGCAGTCCTTCGGATGAGACGTAAAACCGAGGTCCTGACTCTCTGTGGTCATTAAAAATCCTAGGGCGTTTCTCGAAAAGAGTAGGGGTGTAACCCCGGCGTCCTGGCGAAATTTCCAATTGGCCCTTACCAATCATGGCCTCCTAATAATCTCCCTCTATGAATTGGCTTCATTACTCTGCTGATGTGTGGTGAGCGTTCTGGCGCACTATGGCTGCCATCGCATCATCCAGGTGGATGCTGCACATTGGTGGTGGTGGAGGGGATCCCCATTACCTGTAAAGCGCTTTGAGTGGAGTGTCCAGAAAAGCGCTATATAAGTGTAAGCAATTAATATGGAGTATTATGTGCACTTTTGCAAAGCTTAATTAGATTTGGTAATTGGGTATTTCTGATGGATAAAACTTGGAATACATTATGCAGAAATTATGAGGAATACAATTCCCCTTGAAAGAGATGTAAGAGAACAATCCTTTTTTTCAGCTGAATGTTAAATGGAAAAGGTAAAGCTGGGTAAGATGCATGGAGGTATGAATGTTGCTTGGTCACAAGTATGATGTGAATGAGTCTACCATCCGTACCTTCCAAAAGCTTAAAGAAAAACTTTGAGCAAGTGTTTTGGCTTCTGCTCCTATAATAGCTAAGGTATATAATGTACTGTACTGTACCTACAATGAAGCCTTGTAATATATGGAAAAATATGGATAAGCATACAAGTAAATAAAAATGCACTGTTGTAGTGTTGCTGTGCAAGCTAGAAAGGAACAAGTATACTGTATGTGGATTCCATGCGAAAACATTTTTGTTATGAAGTAAATGCTAGATGCAAAGTGAGAGTTTATAAGAAATGGCATCATAAACATTGTGACAGCAATACAAGTTTCTATTGAAAAATCCTGTAGTAAAGCAATGTGGCATTTTTTATTACCAAGTGCCTGGCTCACTGTAGTTTGACCTCGAGTGCTATATTTGTTCAAAATTGAATAGCCTAAGTCCAGTGGCAGACAGGTAGCCAAATTTGTTTGCATGGGATCACAATTGTATAATATTTTAATAGCAAACACAGTTCTAATTAGTAAATTATTAGTACATAATGCTAAGCATTACTGGAGAGGAGCCACTTGGCTAAGTTATGTTTGAACAGGACTGCCTTGAATGGTTTTGTTTACACTGTGCATTGATCAGTTTGAGCCCACAAATAGGCAAGAAATTGAAGACCCAGTGTGAGTGTAAAAATAATCTCATTAGATGAATTTTAATCTATTGAGATGTAAATGTGAAGCAGGTTTGCTGAAGAACTCTGCCACGTTTCCCCAAAACTGAGGTTGTTTGAATTTTGAAAACAAAGTGGCGGTCAAGAGGCCATCTTGGTTTATAAGAATCTCACTTTTTTGGTACTGGAATGATGTTTAGGTTTGGAGATAATTGGACAAAGTGTTTTTGAATAGGAACAGTCTGTTACAGGCTGTGTTCCAACAAGCAGTTGATGACTCAGTGTCAGCAGGAAAAGTATCACAGCAACTTGTGAGAGGCACATCACCTTTCTTTGTTGATTAAATCTGATTGGAATCCAATAAATTCTTAAAGCAGTTAAGTCTAGCAACATTCTTGAAAGCCTAACTATTCTACGGTAGTTGATGAAAATTGACAAGGTAATTATTGATTTTGTGATCTGATTGCAGTTTTTTATGAATTTTATCATTAATATTATAAAGTTCAGAATTCAGTATCTCTGTATTCCTTCTGAGTGTTACTGTAACTATGTTTTTGTGCTTATTTCAAGTAAATTAGAACAGCTTATTGTTGAATGAACATTTAGGACTGTACAGTAGGTGCGTTTTGAGCTAGTGTTCTGGCATTTTAATTTTGGAAAAGTTTTTTTTGATTGTTTTAAACATAGTGTACTGTGAATATTCTGCAAAATACCAACGAACCGAGAAGTCAAACTGAGGGCAACTCTTTTGTATCTCCACTAAGAAAGTTGTCAAACTGAGCAACTAACATTATAAATCACTTGTATTTTTTCTCACTGCCTTCATAGTGCTCTTTTCTAATACTGTTCAATAAGTAATAACTTCATCCTAGAGGGCCAAGGTAGAGCTCTGTTTATTGAACTCAAAACTCAAATTTTGTAAGCATGTATATGTAATAGCTAGTTTGAAACTACTTTGGATATAATTGCCATTGATATTGTTATGCCTATAGGAAGAGGCTATTTAGTTTATTGAGTCCAATAATTTAGAGACCATGGTCAAACACCTAGCTAGTCTCAACATGTGTAGCTCTCTGGAGCTTTGATGCAATAAAAGAATTGAGGTGTTTGCTGAATGATAGTGGGGTCTGAGACACATGGATCAAATAACTCCTCTGGTTCACCTTTATTAATTAAGTTCTAGGTAAATGATTAAAAGTGATCAACAGTCAAGGAATAAAAGGCAGGTAGGTAGAGAGAGAAGGGAGGTGTATTTTTGTCTCTCCCATAAGGAAAGAGAAAAAAGCATATGCCAGACTCTCATTCAGTATTTGAACTTTGTTAGAAGAACATGCCATTCTGTTGTTTTTTAGGAAACTCTGATTTCCTGTATAAATAATCCATAGGTTAAAAATGGTCTCTCATGGATAGTGCATGCATTTTAGAATAGGTTGATCGGTTTCCCTTTCACTTTGTACCATTTAGATTTATAGAGAGAAAGATTTAACTATTGTTCATATTCTGTTTCGTTTAGAAGGCAAGGTTATCTCTCTGGTAGACCTGTGTAGGTGTTATATCTTTGAATATTTGGTAGCTGTTTGGGGTTTTGTGTTTGGTCAGGACGCAGGCTTCTAGGAAACCTGACACCTTGTTTGTAAATAAAGTAACTTACTGTAGGTCTATTTCCGTAATTCTTTGCTTTTGTAACTACCTATTAGTAACCATATACATGTATATTGCTAAATATTTACCAAATAAAAGTGTGAGATTATGATTGTATGCATAGCCTTTTGTGCTTGATATTGTTGTGCAAACTCATCTCACTATCAAGGAAATTATGCACAATGACACAGCTCTGCACAGTGCATAATTCCTGAGGTACAGTTTGATGCCTGCAAATTTACCCACATTCTAAGTTAAGACATCAAGGGAACTTTTCTTTTAAATGGCATGATTTGAATGCCAGCTAGAGCTGAATTGTTGTTATTTTATACAGTATATCTAAAACCATGATATATATAAAACCATGATAATCTCAAAATTATTGCAATTATAACACTTGTAATCTTAAGCCTGCACTCAAAGCACTGATGACCTCACATCTGTAAAAAGATGTCCTTGTTATTCTTACAAAATTTGTAGACTGCAGGTAGCTACGAATTAAGTTATTGATAACAGAAAGGCAAGAAAAGAAAGTCATCCAGCTGCTGGCAGAGGGGACTGCATGGGAATGAGAATTGTAATTTCTGTTATCTGGATATAAAGAGAGCTCTACAACGGGAAACGGGCAGAGAAAGAAAAAGGAGAGAAAAACTTTTTCTTCCTCTCATATTGTTGTATTGTTCCTTAACTTCAGCTGAAATAAAGGCCTGATGATCCCTTCAATTCTATAGCCTGGACTTTTTCCCTAGTCTTCCGAAGAGGGGTTTCCTTCACCTGTCTGCCTTCAAAGCAAAATTGCTTATATACCGTATACAGTAGTAGAATGTTTAACTGATTACTGATTACTGAGTTTAACAATTCAGTAATCAGTTACATTAGAATAAATATATTCTGAACATCAGACAAAACATGACATATAACTGCACTGCATTTGCAAAATTAATCAGGTCAAAAGTCATGTGAATAACAATTTTTTTTGTTGCAGGTTAAAATTAACAAAATTAACATTTTGTTGAAGAGATATGACATGAAAATACTTATTATACAGTATATTGATTAACATTTGTTATCTACAGAGCAGATTCTTTAGGGAAAATCACAGATTAATAGCATGTGTGGCCACTGTTGGAAATTGTACAAGATGTACATTTTTTGGAAAGCATGCTTTGCACCAGGCTGCAAATGCTGTCTTGTGGGTTTCTGTCTCTTTCCTCTCGTAGAGCCTGGAGAGATGTGTGTAGGGTTGAGTGATTTCTCAGCCCTGAGTCACATATTGTTCCAGCTCATTCCACAAATGTTTAAAGGGGCTCAGGTGAATACACATGAGGATATGTGTTGTCTAGATGAAATCTTGTAATGTTAGGATGAGCCTGCAGTCAAGTTATGTAGTGAGGTCTCAGGATTTGACAACCAAAAAATCCTGAAGCCAGGTTGCCATCAGTTCTTGCACATGTAGTGCTGTATTGACTAGAGCAGATATCTGTAACCTTAGCTGTCAAGAGCTGCATTCATCCAGGTTCTATATGTAACCTTGAATGATAAATAGATCTATAAACAATGTTCATTTATCTAAGCACCTGATACAATTAAGTCATATAGTGACCAGAAGACACTATGGCTCTTAAGGACCAAAGCTGTTACCCCCTGGAATAGACATTATTACCAAGATCATCTTAGTTGAACTTCCTCAGTTATTGTTTGTTGTATACAACAATTAGTATATTGTTGTATTCATCATGGTAGTCTACACTAGATTCATCATTAAAGTTAAATTGAATAATCCATTTGCCATCATTGACACTACCGTGAATCTGTCCATGTCCTGAAACTGAACTTAAGTTGGTAATTTGAGGATAAATGTTTGAAAGAGTATGGATTTTTGTCTCATTTGTTTCATCAAGGTATTAAAATACATGTTTTATTGTGGTAAATATTTGTAATTATCAAGCATTCGTATTGTAAGGGATGGGTACATGTATTTGCTCATTTATTTGAAGTTATCGTTATAGACTATGATGCCCCTACAATATTCATTTCACAAAAAGAAGTGTTACATTGTGTAAAATAATCACATTTGTTATAAATTTAAATAATAACATACCCATAAAATAACACATTTTGATAAATTGCTATCTAGTGAGAACAAATCCGCTGCTAATTGTCTTTAAAAGGAAGGTACAGTATTTAGAATAATTATCAAAGACACAAAATGCTATTAAATAATACTATGTAATGGTTATACATGCTTTTTTTGTTAGCGGGGTGATTAGATTACAAATTAGATTATACTATTAGATTAGTATATTCAATACCAGAGATTGAAACTTTGGATATAAAATGTTTAGCATATCTTATATATGGCAGACTTTACTTTACTGTTGTTTTGTCTGCTAATAAAACATAATATACCAGTTTTGTTAAAGAGTGTTGAGATCAAATTATAATTATAAACTAGCTTGCATGATATTTTGTTTCTGCATTCCCAAGAACAGCTATGACTCCCAGAATTGAAACCTTGATTAACAAGTACTGTATGATGTAAACATCTTTAAGGTCCTGGCTTTTTGAAAGAGCATTTTCTCAGCGACATGTTTGAGGAAACATCCAAGTAGTTTTGAGTTTTGTTTGGAGTATGCACAGTAGGTATTGGCACACACATTTGGCACAGGTTTATAGCATTAGTAAAATCTTGACCGATGACGGTATTGAAGACTGCACAAATTATTAGCTTGTTACTGTGTATGTTAGTTTGTAGCAGGCGATTCAGCAGATTGACAGATACTGTTGGTTTGACTGAATGTTTGGAACATTTGCACTGATTTAGATAAAACTTGCTACACAGTGATAGCTGAAGTTTCATGTATTAATTGCTTACACCAAGTAGTTGTACTCCAAGACACAACATGTTTTATGGAGAATCCATCCCTGGCTTCCCTAGATTCATTTATGATTCTGCCATTCTAGAAAAAGGTCCTGGTCAAGGACCCTTCATTCACTTAATATAACATTGATTTGAACTGTTTGTTCCCAGCTCTTGAACATGTGGGAGCTTTAACCATTTAACCATATGAAAAAAAAATCTCAAGCTTGAAACTAGAAAATGCAAATAATCCAATGAAGCAACTTTTTAGATCAGTTAAGGCTTCAATTGTCTAATTATTGTGGGATGAAATGAATACTAACAGGTGTGTGGTTCACTCCGCCCAGGATTAGGAACCACTGATATACAGTACAGTATGCAGCAAGACCATAAGTCACCTGTCCTTTGTCTTGTAATGATTCCGTATGTACAGTTGTTTGCATGACATTTTCAGGGCGTGCCCTTAAGGAGGAAGCACAGTGTGTTGGATTTATTATATGCATCTGTCAGTGTGGTAACGATACCTTATTGAGGGTAAATACTATTAATATGCCCTTCGGTTGCATTATGCTAGACAGGATAAGACAATGGGGTGAACGTACAATAGGTTAGGATATCTTTTCTAGCTTCATCTTTGGGTTAAGCTCAAGTTGTTTTCCCTCTGAAAAGGGGAAAGTAGTGTAGATTGACATGTTAATGAATTGTATTGTCACCTCATTTCAATGCAAATCAACTAAATCTTTGTTTTTTTTCCAATCTGCATGTGTGCAGGTGATCCACCATGACCTGCAGGAATTATCATTTTCCTCCCACATTTACTGCTGTCTGATTATCAAAGGACTTGTGGTAAATTAATTTTAAGTGCTGGCTTTGATCATCATGATGTGTTTTTAATTGAAGTGGACAATCTGTTGCACACTAAGCTTGCACTGTATTTTCACTAATGCCAGAAAGTATAGGATATAACTGTAAGCGCTTCATAACTGTACAGTATGTAGAGTATGCCATGTTACTTGTTGGTATACCCACCTTGCCAACAGCCGTTACTACCTGGTGTTACACAGAACGCACAACATGATTTTAAATAATAATAATAATAATAATAATAATAATAATAATAATAATAATAATAATAACTACACAGACCATGGGCTAAGCACCCCCTACTACTCCCACTCACACCCCTTCCAGCAGCAACCTTAGCTTTCAAAGGAGATTTCCCATCCAGATACTGGTCAAACTCATACTGTACCTTAGTTTCAATGGGTGGCCAGTTGGGAGGAACAGGATGATATAGCCTATTATATAACAGTGATATAACAGTAGCAGCTGGTCTTTGAGTATTGTTAAGTGGTCACATGTGATCCTTTTAAGGAGGATAAGTAGCCAACAAACACCAAAGCCATGCCTTTATAAACAGGTCTTTGCTGCCCTTATAAACATTGTGAATGTATCTTTAAGGATGTTAGTCCAGAGCTAATAGTCTGAAATATGAATTACTGTGAATTTGTTATGCTATATTATAGTAATTATTTGTGATTGATTGGTTGTGTACCAAAATTATTCCCTTTACCTTTGATAGTATTTCCATTTCCCATTTAGTCATTGCATACAGTAAAAGTTCTTGATTTGTGGACTTTATTCCACATTCCTCATTCCACTTCTCCAGTTGCTTGGTTTCACTGTTGTACAGTAGCACTGTTGTCTTAAAATTACATTTCTTTTCCAAAAATGATTACATCAAAATGACTTTTTGAACATAGTGTCATTCTTGATTTACAGTTTATTTTCCTCCTGAATTGTTTGGAAAATGTTTAAGCAATTACAGGCTGTTTAATCACAAAGGTACAGTACCTCAAGGATGCTCACATGGCTGCCTCTGTAGGTCAGAGGTGACATCTGAAGTATGACTGCTGACTGCATCTGATCTTGTTTTAAATTAATAATGCATAACAATGCTTACTATTTGTTTTGGTTTTTTTGATTGAATAAGTGTATTTTGATGCACAGATGAAATTTAATATTTAAGATGTCCAGATGTCCTCCTACATACAGAGTGCTATACATCACCTTTGAATGTGAATCTGGTGGGTAATATTCCCTGGATACATGTATCCTCTGCATCCTCAACCTATACTGCCAGTAGTAGGTTTGGGCATGTTTTGACATTTTTCATTTCTGGTAGGTGTTTTAAGGAAATGTGTAAAGGGGAGTTGCCAGGGTGAAAGAGGATATTCTGTGTTCAGGTGTTTGAAAACAGGCTACTGCTGTTGACTACAGAGCATTCTCAAAAATTGTTCTTCATTTCTTTGTAATTTTTGGGGTGCTTTTGAAAAATCAAATTAATATAAGTACTCTATATTTACGGTAAGAGTTGACGCTAAAAACCCTACATGTAGAGGATAAAGACCCATTCAACATGCCCAGCTTTCACTGTCATTCTGCTAATTGCATTCCCAAGAATTGAATCGGTGACATCTAGGCAATAGAGTTCAACATGCAGTAGACATTCCAGTCCTGCAGTTTTGAAACTCAGTCAAATCTCATCAAAGTGCCCTTTCCCGTAAAACGCATATACAGTATATATAGGAACAAGTAATAGGTTTATTCCATGCTGAAAAGAGAAGAAAGAAAACATAAAGTTTTGGCCATGGACCCTTCTTCAGGTGTGTCAGAAAGCTCCACGGCTGAAACGTTGTGTTTTCTTTCTTCTCTTTTCAGCATGGAATAAACCTATTACTTGTTCCTTTGCAGCCTACGCATGCTGACGCAGCCACCCACCTGAACTACTGTACTTCAATAAAATATATATGTTTTTTTTTTCTTTTACTTCTTCACATACAACATGCCTTCAGCTGTTAGTGTTAAAGTGACTTGACCAAGAAAGTACATGGCATTATAGAGCTTCAAATTTAACTTTACATTTCAATTTAACATTTAAGCATTTTTTCCCCCATCCATTCTGTTGACTTTCGTATATCACTTCTCCACATATCCTTTAGGATGAAACTGAAAAGTCAGCATTAACACCTAAGTCCTGCTGATTGGCAGTCTGTTCTCACACTTCCACTATTACATCCTACAGTATGTGATATGTGAAACACTCAGGTTACTTAAATGTAATGTTTTTGCACTAAATGTACTCATTTTAACTTAACATGTACCATCTGCAATGGCACTGGGATGCAGTTGTTCGTGGTTAGAATTACCCTGTGACCTGGGGTGCGATCTGCTTGGAGTTTCTATTTTCTGCTCATGTTTGAATGGGTTTCCTCCAAAAACAAACTGGTAGGTTATTTGGCTTCTGGGAAAATTGGCCCTTGCGTAAATGTGTGGATTTGTGTCTGCAAAAGACTGGCATCCTATCCAAAATGTATGATAGTATGCTCCTGTTGCTTGTTGGGATAGACTGTGGCTCCCCTGTGACCTTGAATCTGATGAATTGGTTAGAAAATGGATGGATTTACCATCTGCTGGAATATTTCATTATTTCTATCAGATCATTTTATATGAGAACCTTTTTCTCAATTAATATATTGTATAAATAGATTGAACAAATGGATGAAAATATTTCTGTCATAGGTTAAACCTTTATATTAGAAAATTGCAAAAACTTTACAACAGAATTCTGAGCCATTCAATTTATTCTGTTGCTGCAATCCCTCACAACCACAAGAAAAGATTATTAGCTTTGCATTGCCTCATTGCTTGACTAGGTTTTCTGTTTTTTAATGTTTGAATTTCCATGGAAAACTGTTGTGATTCATTGACAGTTTTGCTGACTTTGTATTTCCAAAGTGCAATTACCTGTCTACTGCTATGGTGATGGGAAACTGTGAATACCAGGACATGACATAGAGGCACTAGTTGTTTCAAAATAACTTCTTATGAGGAAAAATGTTATTTTCTTGAAAATTTGCTATTGATCTATCTGTGAGTTTAGTTTTTATGTGATCACTGACAATACGTATGTTTCTTTCATTAGTCAACGAGTTGGAAAAAAGCTGTGCTTGGATTAGCCTGGTACTACAGACACTGCATTGTGCAAAGCCTGCTTTGTTTTAGAAACACATATTTTAGCAAGCAAAGCATTTTCCCACAGAAGAGTCTTTCATTAAAACAATAACAAGGGCCTCCCAATAAACTATAGCTAGTGCCTGTTATGGGTTTGTTCTGCACTAGAAAAAATGTCCACCAAAAAAACAAGCTTCTTTTTTTTCTTAATTAGGCTTCTTGAGTTGTGAATCCTAATATAAATATTGATGCATTAATATATTTTTTTCAAATAAAATTTAATAACAACAGATTCTGAGAATCATTACATTAATGATATGGTAAACAAGTTTAAGAATCCATAAATGTGTGAATTTCTGTAAACAGCAGTCATTTATATTTTAATAATAAAATATAATAATACATTACATTTCAATCATAAAAATCTGTAAAGTACACAGTTGCACGATGTCATGAAAATGAATCAGGAATGCACCATATGTTATATGTGACAGTGAATTATTAGCTTAATATTAAAGCTTTTAGAATAATATAATCATCTTATTAAAATATTATTATAATACACCATACAAAGGAATAAAGTCCAAGAAGAGTAGGGGCATATGGAAAACCACCATGTAGTGTGGTATCAAGCTGGGAGGCAGAGCTTCATAAACAGTAGGTGTATCTACTGTAAAGTATATATGCTTACAAATATATCTATTTAAAAAAAAAATAAGAAAGAGAAGACAGATAATTTAGCCTCCAACACAATGCATATACATTTTGGATCTAGACAGAAGCCAAGGAGGTACAGTAAGGCTTGAATGTCATTGTACCTAAAGAGATTTCGTATTTGGAATGTAATTCTAGGGGTGATCATGGCTACTTGCCACTCAGTATCGCCTAATTATGGAATAATACTTTCCAAGGGTTACATCATGAAATAGTTTGCATTTTGGAATAGATCCTCCACATCCTTTCATCAGATCAAGTAATTTAACAAAATTGTTACTCAAGTAGGTATATTAGATTCATTGGAGAAATACTATATGAAACCCAAGTGTTTGTGCCAAAGAGTATTATTGTCTAAAAATATACTGTAAATAGGGTAGTAAAAAGTAGTAAAGGTAGTAAAAGCCTAGTAATAAGAATTTATAACATTAATAAATATCCTTACCAGTAAATAAAGGATTAATCTAACTAAATAAATATACATACTGTATATGCTGTTTTTTCTCCTAAGTCAATTAGTGTACACAGTTTTTAAAGATGAAACAAAAACAATGTAGTGGTAATTACCCACACTAGATATTTTTGAATCCCTTGCAAAATAAGTCATCATCAGAACAAATTAAGTGATGATTTCAAGAGGTATCATAAAAAAGACTATTTCAATGTGAAGAACTCATGTTCTTATTCACTTTTAAATTCTTTGATGCTAAAGACTTAACTTTTAACACATGATTTGATTTCTAAAAGTATTTGAAGAGACATATAAGAGAATGGCCCACTTTCAAAATACTGTAGAAGTTTTAGTTACAGTAGGTCTCTTCAGATTGCATTGATTTTAATCAGATACACTGAGTATGATCTTGAATGTGCTACTTTCTGCAGTGCAAATAATTAATAAACATGTTAAAATCAGTAATTTAATATTTCTGATTGATTACATAAGTATTCAGACCTGTGAACTTAATATTTGGTGGAACCACCATTGGTATCCTTTACTGCCATAAGTTATTTATTTTAAGTCTGCATGATGATGGGATGGTACAGTAGGTACATTAAACCCAAGAGATCTCTCAGAGCGTCACAAAAACCTCTCTGAGAAGGAATAACTTCACTTTGACATATGGAAGGCAGCCTGAAACTAATGCTAAACAAGAAAACATTTGAGTCTCATAAGTACAACATAAGAAAATGTATAACTTGATGATTAGAGGGCGGCCTTACAAAATGTACAGTTTCATGTACATAGGGGTGTAACCCCGGCGTCCTGGCCAAAGTTCCCATTGGCCCTTACCAATCATGGCCTCCTAATAATCCCCATCTATGAATTGGCTTCATCACTCTGCTCTCCTCCCCACTGATAGCTGGTGTGTGGTGGGCATTCTGGCACACTATGGCTGCCGCCGCATCATCCAGGTGGATGCTGCACATTGGTGGTGGTGGAGGGGATCCCCATTACCTGTAAAGCGCTTTGAGTGTAGAGTCCAGAAAAGCACTATATAAGTGTAAGGAATTATTAATTATTATTATTATTATTATTATTATTATTATTATTATTATTATTATTATTATTACATCTCAGCATCATGAAAAGGGACTATAGTCAAAGGTGAAAGCAAGAAAGGATCTTGTGTGCTTTTGTTTTGTGTTGGACGCTCAATGTCTGTCATTACTTATGATAGACAAACGCTTTTAAACCTGAGGACAGACTCCTTAGTGTCATCAAACAACTTTTTTCACGCACCGGACCCCACCTGCTGGATCGGACAAAAATGCGGCGAACAACAACAACAGGTGGGCAGACACCGGGGGAGACGAGGCGGCGTACTAGCGCGACTAAGAAAGCGTCCGCACAGACCACCGCTGCCGTCTATTTTGTTAGCTAATGTTCAGTCACTGGACAATAAGATAGATGAGCTACATTGTCGGATCAACGCGGAAAGGGACCTGAGGGAATACTGTGTTTATGCAATATTTTTGACCACTGCTACACAACAATAAAAGGAGCATACAAAGCGCTTCCCAAACCGAGTTTCGGTAAGTCGGACCACATCGCTCTCCTGTTGCTTCCTGAGTACAAACAGAAGCTGAAGACCTCCCCCATTGCGAACAGGTCAGTGCGTTGTTGGTCTGAGGAGGCGGAAAGCAGGTTAATAGACTGCTTTGATAGTACAGACTGGGACGCATTCAGAGTTCCCGACACAGATTTTAATGAGTATACAGACGCGGTCACCAGCTATATTAAATACCGCACCCACATTTGTGTACCAGAAATGAAAATTAGGTCATTTCCCAATCAGAAACCGTGGTTCAACAACGACATTCGCAATAAAATAAAAGATAGATCCACCGCGTTCAAATCGGGGGAGAAAGAGCTGTACAAGAAATCACGGTATGCATTAGAGGAAGCCATAAAACGCGCCAAACAGAGCTACAGAATGCAGCTTGAAACGCAGTGCGCTGACACCCGGAGGCTGTGCCAGGGATTGCAGTCAATCACAGGCTACAAGGGCTACATCCAGGAGATTGACACAAACAACGCATCCCTGCCTGAAGAGCTGAACCATTTCTATGCCCGCTTTGATGCTCTGAACACAGGCAATGCTGAGAAGACCCCAAGTGTGCAGGGCGAGTTTGTTCTGAAACTCTCAGAGCAGGACGTGCAGAAGACTCTGAGCAGGGTGAAAATCCGTAAGGCTGCAGGGGTTGATGGGATACCACCTCGCGTCCTGAGGACATGTGCAGCCAAGCTGACCACAGTGTTTACGGACATCTTTAACTCCTCCCTGTCACAGTCCATGGTCCCCACCTGCTTTAAAAAACCCACTATTGTTCCAACCCCCAAAAAGGCAAAAGTGACATGCCTGTATGATTACCGCCCAGTAGCATTAACATCTGTGGTGATGAAATGCCTGGAGAAGCTGGTGTCGTCACACATCAACTCCTCCATCACAGAGCCGCTGGACCCCTTGCAGTTCGCCTGCCAGAACAACAGATCAGTGGATGATGCTGTCTCCCTGGCTCTGCATACAGCCTTGGAACACCTGGACACTAAGAACTCGTATGTGAGAATGCTGTTTGTGGACTACAGTTCACCATTCAGTTCCATCATACCCAGTCAACTGGTGACAAAGCTCAGGGGATTAGGTCTGTGCAACTCTGTCTGCAACTGGCTGCTGGACTTTCTTATCGAGAGACCACAGGTGGTGCGGATAGGCAATAAAACATCAACACCACTCACCCTGAGCACTGGAACCCCACAAGGCTGCTGTCTGAGTCCAAGGTTGTACTCCCTGTTCACTCACGACTGCACAGCAAGACACAGCAACAACCGCATCATTAAGTTTGCAGATGACACCACTATAATAGGACTGATCAGTGATGATGACGAGTCCACTTACAGGGATGAAGTCGTACAGCTGCTTAGGTGGTGTCATAGCAATAAACTGGACTTGAACGTGAAGAAAACGAAAGAGCTAATAGTGGACTTTCGGAAACACAGGCCACACACTCACAGCCCACTCAGTATTGATGGAACGGAAGTGGAAACAGTCACCAGCTTTAGGTTTTTGGGAATTCACATCTCTAAAGATCTAACCTGGACTGTGAACACTGACTCTATCATGAAGAAGGCTCAGCAGCGCCTTTATTTCTTGAGATGCCTCAAGCGATGGGGGATGCCAATACATGTGCTGGTGAACTTCTACCGCTGCACCATCGAGAGCATCCTCACCAACGGGATCACCGTGTGGTATGGCAACATCTCTTCGCGAGAAAGAAAGGCACTGCAGAGGATGGTCAATATGGCCCAGAAGATCATCGGCTGCGGTCTCACCGAGATTAAACAGCTCTATGAGGACCGCTGCCATGGTAGAATTCTGGCCATCACAGAGGACACTGCCCTCAGGCAAGAGATATAAGAGCATACGGACACTTACCACAAGATTCGTCAATAACTTCTTTCCACAAGCAGTGAGATTGGCGAACACATTTAGCCATCCCAATCGGACCACACCTACACCATCACCATCTACCTCTTTATGATTTCTTATCTATTGCACATCTCCAGTCATTGTTTAAACTATTGTTTACATTCAAACTGTCTACATGTTTACTTGCAAATTGTCTACTGTTTGTTTGTATATTGTCTTTGATGCACTGTTTGCACTTTGTATTGTTTTTTACACTTGTTTTACAATCGAGAGACTTTCTGTAAGTAAGAATTCCATTGTACCAGTACCGGTTACATATGGCAATAAAGTTCAAGTTTAAGTTCAAATTCAAGTTCAAAGAACCCAGGACCGGCGACCTACCAATTTCGTGACAAGTGCAGCACCAAGATCTTTCACCATAATCACTTTCTCCATTATACGGCTGACACTCTTCCTGGATAAAGAGGCCGACACACTCTACTGTATGTTGGAAAGCTGACCTATTGCCGTTACTGCTACCCACCATTAGGAGGTATCCAGCAGTGTTGGTTCATCAGAGAGATCGTGAGGCTCCTTCAACACATTCAGTGACCAACCAACAACCACAAGTTGCATGTTGTCATTGTCAAAAGATGGACAGACGTACAGTACAATGTTGGAATCTTCAATTGTTTCTGTACTGGAAGACAGCAAGCTACATGGACAGTGATGATGGATGATTTTGCACATCTGCTTCATACAATCTTTGCCCATTCTTCTCAAGCTCTCTCAAATTTTAAAGTCAGGACTATGACTTGGCCTTCAATGACATTAATTTATTTTTAAACCACTCCAATGTAGCTTTGGACTTTTACTTTGGATAACTACTGAAAGATGGATTCAGTACCAGTTTTAAGTCTTCAGCAGAATGAAACAGGTTTTCTTCTAGCAATTGCCTGTAATTTGCTCAGTTTATTTTTCCTTCAGTTCTAAGAAGCATTTCAGTCCCTGCTGTGGCATTCTCATAACATGATGCAGGCAACATTCCTGACTCTAGGGATGGTCTTTACTGGTAGATTACTTGAGTTGCAAATGATACTGCTTGATTTTTAGATCAAAAAGGTTCCAATGTTGTCTCATCTGATCTTTGTACAAACTCAAGCCAGATGTGAGATTTGTTTTCCACTTTTGGTCTTACCAGGATATTGATGACAGCCAGTGATCTCTGTAGCTCTTTAAATGTCATTGTTGCCCTCAAAGTGGCGCCACTCACCAGTTTCCTTTTGGTCCATTTCTTAATGATTGAGTAGACTGTGATCATAGGGATATTCTTCAGCGACTTTCAAGATTTTGTTACGTTCTACTGATCTTTGCTTTTCAATGTCTTTATCCTTGACTAACTTTTACAGCTCCTTAGATGATTGAGCCTTTGCTTAAAATTCACTACCTTAAGGAACCTCATGGAGACACTGAGGTTTTATTCTGAAATCACAAAAAAACAATATTATTGCACACAGACAGAAGCCATTTGACTAATTGTGTGGCATGTCAAGGTGATTTTGTGCATCTAATTTATTCCAGGATTACCACAGGAAGGGGTCTAATTGGTTTGTGCCATTATGACTTTACATTTTTCTTTTGTTTTATCCATTTACTTCTTTCATTTATTTTTACTTTGAATGCATAGAGTGTATAAAACAACTATTAATTATTGCTTCAGAGTGGCATGACTGAAAACAATAAAATGTCTTGGTTTCTGCCCCGTGTAGACATAACTGGGTGAAAGCTTATTTACACGAGAAGAAAGTCATTCGAAACACACTTCTTTAGCCCCTGGGTAAGAGGATAGCAGTGTCCTGTGGCATCCCATGAGTCCAAAGGGCTTAGGAGAATCTGAGATACAGTAAATAAAGAAGGAAAACCTAGGTAGTGATTAATTCTCCAGTGAATTCTGAAATGTGAACTGGCTATTGTCATTAAAGTGTTAATAATAGTATAAGCAGTTCCTATAGGCTAGGGTAAGTAAAGGGATGATATTCTTGCAGCAAGGGTTTTTTTTTTAAAATACTGTAGGTGAAAGTGAACTATTCTTCAAATTTACAGTGGTTTTGTAACAATTGAAAGGACACAACCCTGCCTTTGAGGGCTAAAAAAATCCTGAATCCTAATTAAATTAATTAAGGCTTCCTTTATTAGACACCACAAAGTTAATACTGTACCATCTAACACAAACATACCTGAAATTTCCAATTATAGTATAAAAACAGTGAACAAAAGGATTCAGTATGAATGTTTTTTTATGAATAATGTGAGTTTTCATTCTCATTAACGGTTTTTATAAAGAGTGTTTTTTTATTTCTTCCTCATCTATAAAATCAGTAATGGAGTGAGCTTAATCTTACTAATTTATTTGCATAATTCAAATTAATACAGGCTGTTTGAAATATTCTGTCAGTATTTATTTTTTGCAGTATGTGTTAAAGTTATGAAACATAGAATATATTATACTATGCACAACGCTGGATTATACCTTTATAGACATAGAATTAGGATATTATGTGGACAAATATTTTTGTCATTTAATTTAGTATGTTAGTCACTGTTGAATTAGTGAAAACATTATCTTTAGGAATTGATTTCCCAGAACCTAAATTATGTTTTCAAACTTATGAACATAACTCTGCTAAATGTATATCATCCTGTAATACCTTAAATAATGTGAAGTAAATTTACTTTAGTTATGGCTACTATTGTGCAGATTAAAATAAACTAAACATTTATTGTAATAAATTTGTTTCACTTCAGGCTATAGGCCAGCTAAGCTTAAACTCTCCCATTGTTCCCTGTCTTGCAGTTTTGTCAGGACTTTCCAATATGTTTGGAAAAAAGAAGAAAAAATTGGAGATCTCTGCCCCATCCAACTTCGAGCACCGGGTTCACACTGGTTTTGACCACCGAGAGCAGAAATTCACAGGCCTTCCCCAGCAATGGCAAAGCTTGTTGGCAGACACTGCCAATAGACCCAAACCAATGGTGGACCCTTCGTACATCACACCCATTCAGCTTGCTCCTATGAAGGTATGATGATGTCCATTTTATTGGGTTTATTACCTGTTTTGTATTTGCTCTCTCCTAAAATATTTTATTTGTAGATTTGTAATTCATATACACTGCACAGATATGTATGAACATACTGTATTAAATAGTGCCTACTTTTTTCACATTTTGTTGTCAGAGTTAGGTTTGATGGATTTTTTCCTCTTATCTATACACCATACTCCACACATTTAAGGTTATTTTTTTGGGGAAAAAATTATTAAGGTCAGCATGTTGGCACGTTAGTTAGCATTGCTGCCTTGTACCACTGGGACCCTGGGTCCAGTTCCTGGGATGCTCTCTACTTAAAGTTTGTATGTTCTCTCCGTGTTCACGAGTGTGTTCTGGATGCTCCTCCCACAGTCCAAAAACATTCTAGTAGGTTAGTTGGTTTCTGGGAAATTTCACCCTGGAGTTTGTGGTTTTTGTCTGTGTCCAGACCTGTCCAAGGTTGCCAGTCCAACGCAGGGACTGGCAAGCGCCTATTGCTTGGCCCAGGCCCAAGCCCAAGCCAAGCTCTTGCTCCCCTGTGACCCTGCATTACATAAAGCAGTTAGAAAACTAATGGATGGATGGAAAAATACTAAAAATATAAAACTGAAATATCATTATTTGGATAAGTATCCATCCCACTGAGTTTATATTTGATGGGAGCATCTTTAACAGCAAGCAGTGGGTCTACTAGGATAGGTCTCTACTTAATTTGCACAACCTAGACTTAAGAGTATTTGACCATTCTTCTTCACAAGTTTTGAAACTTTTTTTGAAAACAAACTTTTCAAGGTTTTTCAGATTCCTTGGGGTGCAGTGATGGACAGAAAGTCATGCCACAGATTTTTATTGAATTTAGGTTCTAACTGGGCCACTCAAGGACAATTACCGTTTTGTTCCTTTGCTTTTTATATAGTATGTAGATTTTACTGTGTGCTTTGGATCATGCTGAAAGGTAAGCCTCCATCCTAGTTTTAGCTTTTTGGAGAAGGCAGCAGGTTTTCCTTATTTACTTTTCTAGACATTGTGCCTTTTCATTTTCTTTTCTATCCTGACAAGTCCCTGCCAATGAGAAACATCCCAGTAACATGATTCTGCCACCACTATGCTTCACAATTGGGAAGGTGTTTTTTTGGATTATGTGTTAAGGTGGGTTTGTGCCAAACCTATTGTTGTGCAAGGAAGCCAAAACGTTGCATTTAGTGTCATCAGACCACATAAAATGTTTTGTTTGCAGTGTCACTCAAATGCTTTATTGCTGCTTTTTCAGTAATGGCTTCCTTCTCAACATCCCTTATTAAAAGAACAAAGCCTGCCTTGTATGCCTGATTTGTGGTGTGCCTGGGATATTGTTGTCTCTTGCACACTTGGCTATAAAAGCCAGTAGCTTTCAAAGTTACCATTGGTATCTTACTTCTTGCTTGATCAGGTGGTTTAGAGGAATGACCACTTTCCATTTCAAAATAATTATTTTAAATGTACTGTAATTTTTCATATCCATTCTCTGATCTGGCCATTTCCACACATTGCTGTGGTGTTCTTTTGAAAGCTCCTTGGTGCTTATGATTGAGGCACACCACTGAAATGCACAACTCAGCACAGGAAGCCTACAGGAACTTCTGAATTTATACTGAAATCATGTAAGGCACTAAAGTTTAACGTATGTTGAGGCCAGTTAACATGGTGTGTGATTTTGAAGGTGATCTGATCTTATTGAGGATTACAATCGCAAGGGGGATTGTCCAATTTCCAGCCAAGCTATTTCAGTATTTTTTTAACTAATGTGCTAAATATAATAATAATAATAATAATAATAATAATAATAAACTTTATTTCATATAGAGCCTTTAAAGGTGGCTTCTCAAAGCGCTTTACAGAATGACAACAACAATAAATGAAAAGAACACAAGATAAAACACAATTACAATATACAGGGGAGACCGCGGATGGTGGTACTAAGAAAAGCAGAGGGGTGAAGAATGGAACCAGTTAAATAAAGGCTTTTCTAAAGAAGGTTTTGAATCTGGATTTGAAGGAGTTTAGCGAAGGTAACTCTGATATGCTTGGGCAGAGAGTTCCCGAGCTTGGGGGCATAACAGGAGAAGGCCCTGTAACCCATACAATGTAGACGGGCTTGAGGGACAGTAAGGAGAGGAGAACTAGAGCGAAGATAGCGAGGTGGCGAGTAGGGCGATAATAGTTCAGACAGGTACTGAGGTGCCAAGCCATGCAGAGCCATATAAGTGAGCATGAGGATTTTAAAGTCCACACGGAATTTGACAGGAAGCCAGTACAAGGACTCCAGGATAGGAGTAATGTGATCATTTGCACTAGCCCTGGTCAGGATTCTGGCTGCTGAATTTTGGACATACTGTAGCTTGTTCAAAGTAGATTTAGGTACCCCAGCGAGTAGAGCACTACAGTAGTCGATTCGCGAGAACACAAATTTGTTGATTAGCATTTCTGCCACAGTTAGTGATAGCATAGGGTGTAGTCTAGCAATATTTCTGAGGTGCAAAAAAGATGTTTTGACAATATGCTGCAAATGTGGGTTGAAAGTTAAGCCAGAATCTTTGTAGAATGTGTAATGAATTCATGATTGCATTTTAAATACATTCCAAGCTATAAGGCAACAAAACGTTTAAAGGAGCTGTGGACATTCTAAAGGCACTACTGTATATATTGTATACTAATTGTGCAATAAACTTTTTAGGAAGATCTAATGGTTGTACCATGCAGAGGTTGTGTCAACTTTACTTAGCGATTCACTGAAACATACAATTTGACATGGGGTGTCTACTTTTTTGATGCCTGTTTTTGACCATACCTTATCCGTATTATTCAGTTCGTGAATTATGGACATTAAAGTTCCTATCTAATACTTGAAAGCACACATATAACTTTTTAAAAATTTTATTTGTTTTTTAATTCTTAATTTTAGTGACAATCTTTTAAAACATTACATATTAAAAGAGTGAAATCACACTGTGGCTTGTAATACTGTATACACATACTACTATATATTATTTGCTTATCTATGTTACATTTAACATGTGTCCACTTACCTTGCAAAATCCTTGGTACTGTATCCCATTTTGTTAGATTAGAAATTGATGAATACACATTTTCTAAAACTTAATATTTTATTCAAACCTAAATGCTCAGACTGAAGGCTTCTGATGGTAAGATATGTTACAGTAAATGTCAGCAAAAGCTAAAAAAAAAACTGAAATATATTGCATGCATAAGTTTTCAGACATGTGAACTCAATATTCGATGAAAGCACCTCTGGCAGAAGTTACAGACATGTCTATTGGGTAACTCTCTACTAGTCTTATATAGGCAGTTTCTGAATTCCTTCCAATTCTTAATGATTGACTTTAACCATGCTCAAAGACATATCAAGGAACTTTGAAATGTTTTTATTCAGTTTTGCTGATACGTGCCTTTATACTTTATTCCTGAGTTATTTTGAAAGCTTGATCTACATGGATAACTCTTTGCTTGAAACACACTAACTGAGGGACCATAAAGAATCAGATGGTTTTATATTTAAAATTTTAAAATTAAAATAACATGAACCACTATTATTGCACACAGAGGCCACTGTTCTCTTTGTGTGGCTCATTAAGGCAGTTTTGTGCACCTGCATTAATTTAGGTCTGAATACTTATGCAATCACACTTTTTCTATATTTCTTTCATATTAATTATCTATTTATTGATTACTTTTGTGTCTTACTTTTAATGTGTGGAGTAAGTTGTGTATATAACAGATATTAGTTTCCACTTCAAAGTGTCATGACTGCAAGACTTTAAACAACAAAATGTGAAAACTGTGCAAGGGTCTGAATACATTAGCAAGGCACTATAAATTTAGCAAAACTGAGATAAAGGTATGCAGTATCTAAGGAAATATAACAAAATAAATATGTACTGTATTTTGTTAGATATTTGTTTATATAAATTACTGTATATAGAGGGGAAAATACTTTTAAACAAGCTGTAAGGTGAAGATGTGCAAATCCATACCTTTTCAGATTATATTATTAGGAGCTGTAATTTGTACTGGTGTTATCTAGAGGTTGCCAGCCCTGGTTGTGGGGGATCTTATGGTCTTTTCTCCAGGAGAAAGTGACTTTTTTCTTTTAACTTTCTCTTTGGGGTCATTTTCTATCGGTTGTTTAAACTTCAAATGTGATTTGTTATTGGTATCACCTTGTACCAATTTTTGAGTATTAGTTTTAAATTGATTTTATTTTAGATTTAAATTTTTGAGTTCCTTCCATCATTCATGTGTGTTACTTGAAATGTAGCCTATTGGATGTCCACAGAAGGAAAATAATGCTCATTGTGGAAATATTGACACAGTAATAATTTATTCAAATTTAGACAGGATTACACTTACACTTCTCAATATAAATGACCAATTTTATATTTATGAGACATAAACCTACTGTATGACTATGGCTCAAATGTCACAGTGTGGCTCAAAGGGTTTTTCAGGAGCAAAAGAAAGAAGCCAGAAAAACTGACCCCCCCAAACACACAACAAAGTGCCCTTGATGACAAAGATGGCTAGGGTATTGAGACAATAGTATTTCATGGGGCCTACTGTGTTTTCAAACAGAATGATAAGTTTTATCTTTGCAGTCTTTCAGTAACATCTATAATAATCTTCATTCCAAACATAGACATCAGTCCTAACAAGAATTACATTCTGTTTCTATCATTTTTTATGAGGGTATAACAGCTTGAGCTTCAGAACTTGAATTTACTAAAAAAAAACAAGCAAACACTTCAAAATTTTAACATTTCTGACCATTTTGTTTTTCTTAAACAAAATCTACTGATTGTGAGGAAGGAAAATAGCATCATTCTGAAATAACAGTGATAACAGCTGGTTGTATCACATTATGCAACTGTAACGATTGAGTTTATGTAGCTGTAACACCTCCAGTGTTTAACATTGCCAACTACTTTAAAGAGCTGTTACTCCACTTTGTTGTAATTATAATAATGAAAACAGACTTTTTATACTTACAGTATCTCCTGAGCATATGGCTAAAAACTGTTTAATATGCTAAATAAAGCAAGACTGAGGCTGTTGCAAATTGACAGAAGAGTGAAGTAACAGTACTGTACCACAGGAGATATCTTTGAAGAGGGAAAACAAGGAAATAATTCTCTTGCTCTCTTCGCAGATATCTCCCAAGAAAGTCCCGTCACCTGAAACATCATTGCGAAAAGTATGCTTTTTATTACCCTTTTCTTACACACATAAATGCACATGCAATATAAACTGCCTGACACCTTTGTTAAACATGGTATAAACTAAAGTATTTTGCATTTCTTCTAGTTTGTCCTTGTTGTGGTTTGGAAAGTCAAGTGAAGTTCAGTACCATACAGTAGGTGTATTCTAGATCAAGCTTCCACCATTAGCTCAAAACTCTCTCCTAATAAAAAAAAACACTCAAAACTGGGAGGCATGCAATCAATGGGTCTTTGCTAATCTGTGAAACTTTAAGTTAATTACAAACATCATCCATAGCTTCATCTCCCAAATACTATGCTCTAGATAAGAAAATGATAATGGAAAATGCATTATTGAAGTTTTCATACTCTATGATTACATTTTATTTCAAATCACCCAATTTGTTAAGTTCTGTATTTCTCCTGTATCTCATGTCTATACCTACTGTATAAAGTGGAGCTCTAAGTACGCTCTAAGCATAAAGCAAAGTTTGATTCTTGATGCTCTGTAAATTAGGAGGATTATTAAAGAATGTGTGTACTGTAAATACAATATCTGGAGAGGGAGCTATTTGGGGGGGGGGTTCTATTTAAAGTGACCTTGATGTAAAGTATTCACATGACTTTGAAAAAAAAAAGTACAGTTTAAGCTTTCCAATATTATTTGGCCTGAAATATTGCTTAACAAATTTGTTTTGTGGTGGTCATAGTCACAGGTGGCTTTTTTGGTTCTGTTTTGGTTCTGGCTCAGGTTACATTGTACATTTTTTCAGAATTATTTTGTTCACATATTTAAATTATTACATTTATGTGTGTACTTTTCTCATTTCTTGTGTACCTTCTGAAACTTCAAATGTGCGAGTGCTCTCTTATACAGTACATTGATAGAAAAAAGGTTATCAGAAAGTTTAAATTCAAAATAAAGCTTTGTTTACTACTCTCTGAAATCCCCCCCCCCCCCCCCATTTAATTGTTATCAATCATGACAGGGATAATTAAAGCCATATGACTATTTTTGTATCACTAACTTGCCTCAAGCTCTTACTCGATCACCAGTCACAAAGGAATTAGATTTTTATTCTTCATGCTTGCAGTTTCTTAGTGTGGCACCCCCAAGGGAACAGGACAATGTACACAACAATGCTGCTTTACTTAGCAACTGATACTGTATATCATCATTTTTATTAATATCTACATTATTGTTGTAGAATGCTTTAAACTTAAATCAGTACAGGTATTTGTAGAGAAAATATACATGGTGCAGCTGTAAGGGACCTCATAACTGCTAAAGATTATATGCTAACTTTGTATTGGTATTGTCTTGTGTGCTATTTGAAGAAACAATGCTGAATGCTGGAATTACCTTAGAATATTAAAGCAAAGCTGTAATTGAATCATTTACAAATTTCAAAGATAATAACCATGCATATTTTATTACTAGTGACAGAACATTTACGTTTGCAGTGTCACATTGCTGCAAGGACTCCTGATTTATTGTTAAGTCTTTTCTCTTTTCCTGATTACAACAAAAGATGGAGCTTGTGTATTGAAATACTGTATATAGGATATCCTTTTGACAGCAATGTGGCTGACATGAAACTTACCAAATTTCAATTAAATGGCGAAATAAGAACTGCATGGTATTCAATGACCTCAGCTGTATATCAGAAGCAGTGTGCGAAACTGAAACCTGCATCATGAGATCCCTAGACCGAAATCATTGAGTGTTATCAAAGTAACAGATACATTGATATAGTGTATTACTCACCTGCTTTTTCACGTAAAAAGTGGAGAGCATTAACAGAGGATACAAACCTTCAATATTTCATTCCAAATCTTCCGACTGGCACTTTAGTATGATAAAAAAAATTTTTGCAAAAGAAACAAAATATGTAACTAATTTGGTTTGTTTTTAAAATCAAAGATCGACATTTTCAGTCTCAGAAGTTTATATGAATGTCTAAAATATATGCTTACATATTTGGAAAAACACACTTCTTTTAGGTTCAGAGTAAAGTTGATGGAAATGTACATGTGCAGGAGACTCTCTGCAACTAAATGATAAATAGATTGATCGTTCTGTGGATATCTCATCTTACTCATCTCACCCCTTCATTCCCCACCCCACAGCTATATTTGCTTTAGCAAAATGTTAATGTACTGGAAGGCCTAGCTAGAATAACAGATAACAACCCAGGCACAATTCAGACAATACATTGTAAATTTTGTTATTTTAACATCAGGGTCTCAATCGAGGAATCATAGGAGTCCAAGGATAATCATGACAGTGGTAATCTGAAGGCTGGTTTTAAGAGGCATGATGTATCAGCAAATTAGGCAGTCATCTCTTGAATTTTACAAGGCCTGAGTACTGTTACCAACAAAAATGCAGCATTCAGCAGCAGCCTTGCTGTACTGAGCCTCGAGTTGCCAATCTTAGATGGGAAGATGTGATAGTGTGGAATCAAATATCATGCTATATTTGGATGCTACAGTATTTTGTGTTTTCATAGGGAGATGTAATGGAATTGCTGATTGAACTGATGTATTTTTATGGGATTATGGAGGGCTTTTTGTCAGACGTCAACAAAATGTCCATGTACAGTACATACAGTATGCCAACATGTCAAATGTTCTCAACATTACCTGATTTACCAAATAATTCCCTAAACAAGCCTGTTGCTTGAAATGACTCCCATTGACCGCTTCAGGGAATAATCATCTCTCGGTCATTGTTGTCTTTTACAGTATAGCCTGTATTACAGTTCATAGGCATTATGCCCCATTCTCATTTCTGACATTTTATAGTTTGTAAAAGATAACACAATTAGCAAATTTAACATTCTCTATCGGTTATGTTACTGAATCCCCAAAGTGCAAAGCAGCATTGGTCAGTGATCTGGTATGCATGCAGCTGAGGAAACTTGAGAATAAAATGTACAGTACTGACCCACTCACTCTGCCTGAGCAGCTGCACTGAGGGATGCGGCTGTTTCAGAGAGTGAATTATGATCAGGCAGAAGGCGTGAGGAAACTGGGAGCAGGTGCAGTATGTCATGGATATTAAGAAGGAGGAGGAAGAAGCCAGCAGTTTATCAGTGCAGCTGTGGGATATGAAAGGGACAACTGAAACTTGCACAGAGGTGTGTTATTTTTTTTTTACTTGTGCGTCTTCTTACAGTGGTAAGATGGTATAAACCAAAATAAACAAAAAACATTGTCACTTTTCCGAAGTGAACATAATCAGTCCATTATTTGTTAAGAATGATACAGCAGTTTACTGGAGAGAAGAGATTTCATCATACAACATCGTTGATAAACATTGTATAATTCTTTATAAGTCTTTTGAGTAAAAACAGTAGGCAGGTTGAAAGTCTAATTAATTTAAGAATGTTGTGTTAGAACACCGACAGATATGCATGTATGCGTGTAACGGTTGTGAAATGTGAAAACAATCTATTCTTTTGACTGAATAGATCATTTGATTTGGGCTCTCATCAGTTTGTTTAGGATCTTTGTCTCTAGTAAATGTGTATTTTTTTTCTGTTTGAATTTAGGTTTGGACTTGAAAATAACAGATTGAAATACAGTATGGTTTCTTGTCATCTGATCTTTACTACTTACCTCAAAAATAAACAATTTGTCAATATATGCAGATTGGTTGTTTTGGGGGTATAAATATATTTATTGGTTTGTAAATGGTGTGCAGTATCATTTTTAATGACTGTGCTGTTATTCATGTTACTCGACTAAAGACAGTCATTTAATCTATTTTAGAGTCATATCCTTCTCAGTGGTTTTCTGTTCAAAGCATTGCATTATACAGTATCTTTACAGATTAAGGACATTTATGGAAAGAATAAAATGTCTTATTCAGTGGCCCTTGCTAGCATTTTGACATGATGTGTACATTTCTCTGGCTTTCCTAGACTCCAGGCCATCTAAATTTATGCTTTAGTTTTTCTACCAAGTAATTGTCTGTAATATACTCAGGCTAAACATATTTCATCAATGCATTATCCCTATGTCACAGCTGACTTTATATTTTACTTAATTTAAAGCCTTAGTTTGGCAAATTATATGACACATGATGTTTTAAAGGCTTTGAAGCAGGCCTGTCCACTGTCCCCCAGTGGTGATTTTTATAAATGCATCATCTCTTACACTGCATTCATGTATTCTTCTGAAATTAGATTGTATATTGTAGGACAATGCAGCTTTTACAAAAATATTTGTTATTTCAACTGGACCTTTATAGCAGTTTGTAACCTTCAGTGAAAGCAAATATCTTAAAGTAATTTGAATACAGAACATGTTAATCGGTTTAATGTTAAAAGGGCCTTGGTTAACCAACACTGCAAAGAGAGATTATCGGATTGAAATTAAGGTGGTGGTTTAAACCACACATGCTTATTATTTTAAATATTTGAAAAGGTCAACTTCTCTCTACTTGGTTGACCAATCCATTTTTGTAATCCTAAATCTGGGTAATATAGCACTATGAACATAAGTAGTTTATGTGTAGGCTGCAAAGGAACAAGTAATAGGTTTATTCCAATGCTGAAAAAAAGAAGAAAGAAAACACAATGTTTCGGCCATGGAGCCTTCTTCAGGTGTGAGCTCACACCTGAAGAAGGCTCCATGGCCGAAACGTTGTGTTTTTTCTTCTTTTTTTCAGCATGGAATAAACCTATTACTTGTTACTATAAACATAAGCCAAGGAGTTTCAATTTAAAATGCATGCTGTATTGTTAAAGAGACCTAAAAGTATTAAATATCTGCCAAGAAACACTAACGTTATGCTTTGGACACCAAGGAAGAGGCTTGTGTCCCATATAGGAGAGTGTGTCATTTAGTCTCTATGATAGAAAATTAAAGTTAATGGTTATTAACATATTCCTTTTCATTCTATGCATCACAATTGTAGAAAATGTTAAAAATTGCACAACATGAAAGCTTTTTCACACCCTGGTGAAATCCAGATTCATATTGATATTTGTAATTAAGTTTAATGCAAAACTGTCAAATGTATTTCTGTTACATAAAAATATTTTTAGTAGACATCCATAAAATTGGTGATAATATCAAAAAGGAAAACAAACTGAAAATATATAATTTTTCAACTTGTCTTGTTGATACAACGAATCCTAATGATTTTTTTTTTCAGGTGTTTCTGAGGTGTCTTGGCTTACATGTACATTACACAACACGTCATCTGATGTTTATCTGTGATGTGATGTGTGTCAAATTGTCTGAGCTCTTGGCAGTTTCTTTTTTTAAATAAACTTTGAAAGTGCAACATTTGCTTCTACTGTTTTGGTACTGGAAGCGAAAACACACAGATGGTACAAAGCAGCCTGTAAACAATAGGTCATAAAGTAATTTCAGGGATTTTCTATGTAAAAGAACCACAGACCATAAAAGCTATGTTTAGTTTTAATACTTTTGTTTTTGTTTAAGGAAATGGACAGAGAATTGTCAACCCCTCATATTTTTAGATTCTTATTAACCATTAACATTAGAATTGAGAGAAAGAAAGTTACAGCATCAGAGAATTTAGAAAATGATATTACACTGCCATCTAGTGATGGATGCGTTGCCCTCATTTAGAGTATTCCTTTGTCTTCTGTGTCTTCAAATTATTTTAAGGACATATTCAGTCTTTGATGTAAAATCTTTGTCTTTATCTCAATCTTTGTCTTTTCTGCAGTTTTTTGTATTCCCACAACAAAGAATTCTTTATGTAGATGGTTTGCCAAACAGCTATTCATCACCAAATTGCTTGTGTCGAGTTTGAGACTTTCTTCACATTTGTCAGCACTTCCTTGATTCATACAATTCTTTCCACAATATGTGGACACTCTTTTGTATTTTTCACCAGTCTTCACTTCTGACCGTAAAAAAAAAACAACTTACAGTTGAAGCAATTCCATTTTTGCAATTCACTAGAAGTTCCTGAATCATAGCCTCTATGGGAGCATTGTTAATTTCCTTTTCAGGATTCAGAATGGCCAGGCAGTGATCTCAATTCCTCCCAGATAAATCAGTTAAAGTGTCTACTAAATATTGCAACACTTTTGTAAATACAAATAATATAGTATAAATCAGTATAAAGCAAACCTATAAAGATTGGATCTAATATTACAACTGTAATGAAGCCCAGAAAAGCAGAAAAAGTAGCAATGAAGCAAAAGCTTTTTGTGAAAATAGTGGATTTATTTTAATGTTAAAAATATTGCAAGCTGTCTATAACATCAAAGTTATTTGTCTTTTGGGATCCACCTGTACATTTAGTTATTATTATCCTAGGATTTTATCAATCCAGTAATTGACAACATGTTTAGCATTTTCAGAATCCGGAACATACAAAAAAGGTGTACATGTAGTCATTGATTTTTTTTATTTTGCTTCGTTTACAGTGTTTTTATTTTTAATTTGAACAATGTTAAAAATAAACATAGAAGTGCATTTAAAATAAAGAAGAGGAAGCACTTCGTTAACCAAAGGATTAAGGGAGTATAGAACATATTACCCAGCCATGTTGTTTAAGCCGGTACCCTGGCTTCTTTCAAGAAAAAGTCAAGATGAAATCCTTAGATCAATTAATTACTAACTACAAAACAGATTTTATGGACTAAATGCCCTCCTTTTATTTTTAAAAATTCAGACATTAACTGTTCCACAACTGCCTGTTCTCTTGATAGATTTGAGTCTTTCAGTGTTTCATCTAGCCTGGATCAGAAAATGTGGACAATTGCTCTGTAAATGTTCTTCTTGAAGTTGAACATTTTTTTTTCTCAGTTTGCACTGTCTTTGTAAGGGGATATTTCTGATGTCTTTAGACATTTGTGTTATTTGTGCAAGATTGAGGAATAAGAAAGGTAATCGACACCCAACAAATTAACTACTGTATTTAAAGTAAAAAACAATCATATTTAACATCTTTACAATCTAAGTTAATTCTCCAATGAAATACATATGTACCTACATTATAAATAACATTTCAACAGTAGTTATTTTATTTGGCTGCAATTTATAGTTTTATTTATTTTGTTTTCACTTGAAGTTGTCTGTTATAAATAGTTTACTGAGAGTTCAGCCAGAGGGCAAAAAACACTTCTTTTAAAACTAAAGAATTAAATACTTATTAATAAAACATTAAAAAAATGGAAAAGTGGCATTGCTGTTGAGTGATTTGCATAACACTAGAGCATTTAATTAAACCTAGAGCAATTCTATTTTGCATGTTTCTAAATAGTAATGAAGTACAGTTTTTGCTGTTAGTGAGTGTTCATTGTACTGCATATGGAGGCTGAAAAAGCTTTTGGTGATTCATGTACCCTAGAGCTGCTCAGAATCCACCCTCCCAGGTCAGATTTAGCTGGAACAGCTGCTCGGCCTTGTTTGGCTATTGAAAGATGAACAAGCACATTTAATGCTCAATGCAATGCATAAGATAAAAGTGAACATCAGAGCTTGCTGTTAAGTGAGCACAATGGCGGTCAGTTTAGAGAAATTGTTTCATACAAGAAGATTAGGCAAATGGTACTGAATGTTGAAAGGGAAGAAAACAAAACAGATACAGAGGTGCAATACAGTACACTTAAAAGCAAATTAATTCTTTTGAGAGTTTGCATAAAAGAAGAACAAACCAGGCAGACCTTATTCCAAGGTCCACAATGCTATAATTCTTTTTCGCTTGCGTCAGTTTTATTGTTTCATTGTCATAAGATACAGGTACTGTAAAATGTATGTTTGAAATTAATGTTGTTAACTAAACTACATAAAGTATGAATTTTACTTTTCACAAAATTTTATTTCCTTAGTCCTTCGGTAGAGTAGAGTAGTAGAGTAGTTTATAGCCATATGTACATGTACAGTACGTTGAAATTCTTAATCGCACTGAACTATCTGGACATACACTGTAGAACAGACAACACCACACAATGTAGACAACAGGAACAATAAATACGTAGGAGTGATAAAAAAACAACCCAAAAAACATGGTAAACCATGCAAAAAGTACGTAGTGCAGATGTGTATTGATTAATAGAACATTAGCCAAAAACAGTGACTTTTAGCACATATCTGAGGGTGTTTTGATCAGATATTACGATTTAGCTTTAGAAAAATTGATGCCAATAACCAAAGCTTTTTAACATCTGTCATGCAAATAAAAGAAAAACACATACTGTATAAGGTTTCTGCAACACAGAAATTGTCTCTTTTGTTAGCAAACTTAACAGTTATTCACACATATAATTCCATTATGGCACATTTACAGGTTTATTTTATTTTTGTTTTGTAAGTTAATAATCATACAAAGGCATAGCTGGATATTTTTCTTAAAGTAGGGGAATGACAAAATTGGTGGTCGACATTTTCTGTTAGAAAAAGACTTCAGTTTCATTAGGCAGTGGTGGTCATAATCCCTGAAATCTACATTGGTGTTTAGATATTTGTCATATCCACTCAGAACTAATAAAAATAAAAGTGTATAAGCAGTTTGCATTTTGTCTTTACTTTTTCATATTTCATTTTCCCAAATAAGTTAGATCCATATTTCCATACTGTACGTCATACCACTTCCAGTTCAGAGTCGAGGGGGAGCCAGAACCTATACACCATGGATGGGATGTCAGTCCATTGCAGAGTGCACACACACACTCACACCAGGGTCAATTTTCCCAGAAGTCAATTAATCTAGCAGTATATCTGTTGTCTAAGAGAGGAAACAGGTGCACCCGGAGGAACCCTACACAAACCTGGGGAGAACATATACTGTAGACGCCATACAGATAGGAGAAATTGAAATTTGCATCTGTAAACCCCATAATTGAAATCATGGTCCTACAGTAGCTAGTCCTAGTCCTAGTCCTAGCAATGCTAACCGCTGCACCACCAGGAAGTCGGATAAATAATTATTTTTCTGTATATCTGATTGTGTGAAATGGTAATGGAAATGAGCTTTCTCTCACTGTCTCAGTTTCTCAGATGAGATGTATATAAAGTACATTAAAAAATTCCACTTATATACAATACAGTACTTCCATTTAATTTCTTTTCATGTTGAGTCATCATTTCACTGGTTATTGTTCCAAGAATTTTAGATGGGATGGCAAAAACAAAAACAGTACCAAAGTAGAACAATGGACACATGGAATTTGTAACAAGTCAGAAGAAAACAAGGAAAAACAGCTAATGGAAACTAGTCCTTAAAGACCTGAGCAAAGCAACCTTGTACTTGAGGGAACTTTCATCCTTTGAAAGTTCAAAGCCTTACTGTTGTAATGACCAGCTGATACAGAAGCTTTTCATTTTTTCTTTTGAAGTTTGCCCTTGTTTTTAGCTGGACTGTGTCCTTGCTTTGAAGACTGATGCACCAAAATGGTACAGATTATAACTCAATTACTCAGAATTAGTGTCCCATAAATTTTAAAACCACTACTTGTATGATTTTCTCTCTCCCTGTCTGTGTGTCTCATGGAGAGCAGGCTGGGCTAATAAAATGATCTTATCTTCTTATCTCTTATATTTATTTTTACATGTCAGTTTTTTCGTTTTTTTATAGAACTTTTTTATCGGTTGTTATATTAGTATGACTTCATTGTATTCTAATCTGCTGACATCATTTTTTTCATTTAACAGTTTTTAATATCACCTAGTGTTGTTTTCACTTTTAAAATTGTGTTTGGAAAATCTTATTTTATTTGATATTTCATTAAAATCATGTCTGAAACTTGGGAATGGACACACCTAACCTTGCATGAACAGTTAAACAAATTAAACAAACTTGAAGTAGTTCAAGCTCAGCCAATTTGAAGTATTAGAAATTTTGGGTACCTAAATTGCAAAAACTATAGCTGCTCCTTTCATGGTAAAGAAACAATCATTTCTGCTTCTTCAAGGACTAGTATTGTTTATTGATGGTGCAGCATATTTGAAATCCTTTGGTAATATCTGTCAATTTTCAAACTGCTTCTGGAACATTGTACAATGATTTTTTGCAGAGATTCCGTGTTTGGTCTTTACAGGCTACAATGACCATTGTAATTTTCTGTTTGACCCAATTAATGTTACTTAATCAAACCATCTTATCCCTATAACATATTAGGACTAATTAGGAAATTATTTAAGCAGGCAGTTATTTCAAGGGACATTTCAAAGCTCCTGTATTGGCTCTCGAGGAGCAAGTAAACAAAATGAAAGAAGTGGTAATAAGGTGACCTTAATTATGTTTTTTAGTATAAACTAGCAACTATTTTTTGCTTGACTTCTGTTCCAAATACAAAATCCCAATTGGACACTTTTAATCACTTCAGGGCAATTCTGTTTGTATCAGTTAGTAAAAAAAAGCAATTTACAAAAAGAAGAGAGATGTAGACAATACTTATCTGGAGTGGTTATTAAACCAATGAATATTTATCACTTTGTGTTACATAAGAATAACGGGTGCAAAAGCTTGTGAGTATGAGTAGCCAGTGCAAGACTCATGAGATCAGAGGAGGCTGAGACACCATTTTTTTTGTCTCTGTGTCTTCATGGAGTGTTTCTTATGTAATACATTGCTTCTTGATTTTAATAATGAAATGTGTATACTGTATATATGTACCTGTTTCCTGAATACTTTCTAAAGGACCAAAGCAGTCTAGGTAAATCCAATTTCATTATGTTTTTTTTTTCTCAGTTTTTGTTAAATTGGTTGCAGTGTGGTGTATCAGATGTAAAAAATGATGTTTTATCATTTGAAATTGAAAATTATCTAATTTATATCGCTAGTGCAGTATGCATAGAGTATGATTAGTGCAGGAAAGCACTAAAGGGTTAATAAACATTTAATACTTAATAATTTAATAATTTAATGCAATTGAACTGTCAAACTGACAACTGAGTCTGCTAGCCACACACAGCTGCCGTACTTTCTGGACTCAGTGTGCCACCTGGCAGTTTTACAGTGCAGTGCAACCCTGCATCAGATTATTCAAAAAAATAAAAATGCCATGATGCCTTACTATACAGGATACTGCAGTGTTTACACTGATATACCTATTGACACCTTGCACATTCTTGTATGGATACAATCCTTTAATACTGTAAAGTATTGGTGATTTGACACAAGTTTTATAGTGTCTTAAAAGGCAGTTGACTCTCACTGGAAGGGCCTGTGGCAAAACCCTGGAGCTACTGATATACAGAAAGCCAGAAGATCCATAGCTGACCATATTCCACCCCACGTTATTTAACCAGTTGGACATGGTTGTTTACTGTGGGCTGTTAGTACAGAGTACTGTAGGCTGCAAATGGACCTTTGAGCTCAACCTGTACTCTGAATGAGCACATCTACATTTTAAGACAATCGAGTGCCCTCATTTTTTTATCAAGGGACTTTAGTTCACCAGTTCGTTTAACACACAAGTATTTTAGCACACATGTATTTTCATTTCACTGTGCTTTAAAAACTGTATTTTTTCATTTTCTAGAAAGCTTGCTAAGGTGCACTATATGTTCTGCTTGTCTGTTTGCACCGTTTAACTATCCTGTAGTATTGGTTTATAAGCAGAATAAAAATTAATTAACTTTGTCCAGTTTAATTTTCTATATAATCCAGTTTATTATTTTTATTTCCTCATGTTTATCTATTGACCATATATTCAAATATGTATCCTTGGGTATGGGAATCCCAAAAAAAAGGTCTGTACATCATGAACTATATTGAAGATTTGTGCAGACACACATAGATATCTGTTATTCCTAGTTTTTTCATAGATTAGCCACCGTGTGGCGCAAGCAGGCCAAGTAAGCACACTCCCACTTCATTGATTTCAGCTAAGGCATGAGCCTGAAACAAGCATCTCAAAATTGTATGTGTTTTATATTTTTGTAGCATCTTTGTATAGTTTCTGTACCCTCACAAATATTTATTAAACAAGCTTGGTCAGATGGAGACTTTTTGGTAGTAATGTCTCAGGTATTATTTTTTAACATGAGTTGTGAAATAATTCAACTTAGTATCCTTACATAGGAAAAAAGCTTTTCTGGTTTAATTTCATTACATTGATACTGGTATTTCTTCATATTATATTAATGTCATAAAAATATTATCAGTTATTTAAAACTGATTTGTCAAAGAAAACCTGTAATTCATTCATTTATTCTAGCATTGGTATTTTTAATTTAAATATATTGTGGAGTATCAGGTGTACAGTGTTACCATGGTGTCCACAGCATATCAAGTCAGCTAATAATTGTCCCTCTTAAATTAATATATGTATAACATTGGTAGGCCATGAACAAATGAAAACTAAAGGTTGAATTAGTGTTATTCATGTTTTGTATACTCTAAAACTTGATTGCTTAGTTATAAAAATAAGAATAGACTGTACACTGTATGTGCTCTACTGATTGAAGCTTGACTGTTAATGTTTTATTTTGTAGTGGTTTCACTGTGCTGTTTTCCAAAGCTCTGTGAAAGGAAGATATTTGTTATAAAAATACTTTTTTTGCATACAGTAACAACCAAATTATTTTCTTGTAAACGTTCTCATTTTACAAAAAAGTACAAGTGTATATTTAAGCTGTCTCTTCTGGACTGATGCCTTGTGTCATTTGTATACAATATACAGTATGTCTTTTGCAGCAAAAGCTATCCTTCTGTACAAAGGCATTTCAGGCATATTTGAGCAGCATTCAGAAACAATATGTAATGCTGAAGGAAAGCACTTCTTTGTTGCCATTTGGATTAAGATGAATGTCTGCACTTAAACTGCAGTACAGAAATTGCCTGCTGTGAATTTGCTGCTTTTGAAGTGAAGGGTTACATTACAGGAATAGTTATAAATAAAAATATGCATATGCATTTTTTCAAACAATTGGTTATGAATTGTGCTTTGCTTTTAACAGTAACATTGAGTATCCTCAGTGATGTTTTGTAAGCATGACAATGCTTGCAATGGATTTACTTTCTGAATTTTCACATGTAGAATGCAAGGGTTTGTCTGCAGCTAGTTTTTCAGGTAGCGCAAGCAGTTACAGTACAGAGAGAGTAAATTAACATAGGTGGTGGTGTAATATGCTTATAGTCTTTTTCTGATCTTCTTTAATCACTGAAGGAAGGAATATGCCAGAACAGGGCATGCTTAGGTACTGTTATCCTAAGGTTGGATAATGAAGAAACACCCTTCTGAATGTTCTGATAATATTGAAGGCTTAACAGGCATTGTGAAAACACATTCTAGACATTTTTATGCAGCAGTTAAAACATTTGATGGATTAATATGTGCTTTGTAAAGCAGAATAAGCAAGTGCTTAACTCATTTGAAGCTCAAACCAGAACACTATAATTTAAAGAGAGGAAGGCTGGCAGTAGTACCATATGAACTGGGGACATTATATTGTGAAGCCTGTAAACTTTGTACAGAATTTTTGAGAAATAGTGGCACTAAAGGACCTCATTAATTTGCCCTTAGTTTGCTAAAAATAGATTGTAATGCATAGATATACACTAGATTAACATTGTCAAGGAATGCTTATCTTTTATCACCTGCGCGATATGAGGAGAAGAGGTTTATAGGTACCCTTGTATCACTTTACCACTATAATTGTAGTTGTTGATTCTATTCTAACCACATCATTTTAATGGATATTTTATGCAAGACTCCAGCTTGAAATGTCTACTTAGGCCTATGGCAAACCTTGTCCTGATTTTCCATTGGTAGGTGTTATTTACAATATATGTCTGCTCTCCAGTCACATATTCCAGGTGCAAATTCTGCATATACCCAAAGAATTTACTGAGGAACAGGGATTATAATCTGTTGTTCCCTGTCATTACATAACTGATAATCAGGGTTGCACGGACCAAACACTATTATGACATACTGTAGCTCATCTTTAATATTGTTCCATATATTTAATGTTATGTACTGTATATATACAGTATACTAATAATAGTTTTATGAATCCTGATCTCCTAGATTAGTGTGAACCCTAAAAAAAACAATACAAATACAGTTGATGGTTTGGAGATACAGTGACGTCTAGTAGCAGTGGGAATAATAAAATGGCCAAGCAAGGGAAACAGTGGTTAAAGGAAACAGTTGCAATTATGTAATTGTTCTGCATAATTAGCCTTTTATTTTTATATAGACATTCATACCTCGGGAACCATAACCCAATCTGATTTTATATAGGTTAAAATAGTCTAAAAATGAAAGCTGGTCACCTTCTTCATCGGCTACTAAGTTTCTATTGAACACAATACTGAGCTACCGTATGTCACTACACTTCTTTAATTCTACTTTTATTTCCCCTCCCCAGGTAACCTTTCTTTTAAAGTTTAATCTGTGACAGAGACTGGAATATGAACTCTCAAAATTCACATTTACAGTCTATCATGCTGAGATCTACAGTAAACCGCTATGACTTTGTCATGACATCTCCTATTTTCTTGAAACTTGATTAAACAAAAATAAGATGGAATTGCTTTTGGTCAGGGGATGTCAGTCAAATTAAGCATTAATCCTATAAAGCACATCTTCATTCAGCAGTGTACATGTCCAGTCCATTTGCCATTTTATCTTGCCTAGCCAAGACCTGTGCCCTGCCAAAACACACACATACTGTAACAGATATCACTTCAGTCACTTTGCGGTATATTAACTACATGTTTATGGGATTTTGTAAAGAACTCCTGCATTTGTTAAATCCTTTGAGTGTTTAACCTTTCTTGTCCTCTAATAATGCTGTTTTATTACATTACTTAGCAAGTGACTTTATATACAGTATAAAACCTTTCATGAAAATCACTAGTACAGTAACTTTGAATTTGAAAGTTACAATCTGATGATTAATTTTGAATTTATTTTACTACAGTTTAGTTCTTTTGTAGTTGCATAAACTGTACTATACTGTAGTAATTTTGTTGCACTAAAATATGATCCCAATATACTTCTATACATCAGGCTTAATTATGAAAATGCAAAAATTCTATATATAATAAGCCTGATCGTATGGAATATGATACAATATTCTGTAGCATTGGGTTCTGTAGTAAACGCACACTAATCGGTGGTGCTGTAATGGTGGTTCATTACAAAAAAATACAACCTGAGTACACTCCTAAAAAACTTGAGAATTATTTAGAAAATATGTTTAATTCTATTGTGATCTATTTTGGATCTAATAATTCATTTTTCTTATTATGCTAATTTATCAAGAGCTGCCATTTTGGTTCTTATTCTTAGAGTTTTCATCCATCAGCAGTGCAATTGAATAGATTGTATTCCCTGTCTCTGCTGCTCTTTGCTGTTATGGAGGAATAGCTTTTAGAACTGGGCTGAATTTCAAGCGTATTATGCCCTACTGAGAAAAAGTATTTGTTCGTGAATTGGATTTAGCAATGTGTGCTACATTATTGTAGACTGCAGCTCAGTGCACTTTGCTTTAAGAAACATGAATGCAAGTCATGAGAAGGGCAATGCTGTTAATTGCCCATTTCATTATTACCAAGGTTAAGCCAGTATCTGTGAACAACCATCGTTTTTCTTTCCTTTTTTTTCTACCTTGAGGAGACAGATGCTCTCACAGGCAGATCTATTATGGCTTATCACCAAAGGACAGACCACTGACACAGCATCATGAAATATGGCTGCTGTCACTGGGACTACGACCAACGTAGAAAACCTGCTCAAAAAGCAATAAAAAAGGAAATGGTAGCTGGCACTTTCAAAATATTAGGCCCTAATTCAAATTGATGTGAAGATTTTAGGATGCATTGATTCCTATGCTTGACAGTGATTTGGTACACAATTAACCTTCTGTGATTTTTTTCATTTTCTCTGTGTTGTTTTTCAAGTATTGATTTTGTTAGTATATTTTAAACTTAGTACAGTCTGTTGACCTAAGTCACTAAAATTGATCAGAGGGTATATAAAGCAGAGAAATTGTACATACACTGTACTAATGCAGGTTGTATAAAAAACACACAAGAAAGAAACAATATACAGCAATTAATCTGGCCCCAATGTTGTATACAATGTCAAGCAATTGTAGAATTTAACTTTATAAAATGTAGATATTTTCTTTTACTTTTAATGATTTGAATAGAATCACTAAGAGTGAAGTCGTCCTTGTGGAGATTAGATCTTCCCTATATAACTTAAGTATGGAAGAAGCTTAACAATCAGGAATAAGTCTGTCAGTTTAAAATATTTTGTGCAGCACACTATTTTAGGATAATATAAAATATCTTTAATTTTATAATAACAGAATCTTATATAACCAAGGAGTCACTGTTTTCTCAGTACAGTACATCAATATAGCTGAACAAATGTTCTGTTTACACCTATTTATATGTACACTTAGTACAGTACATACAGTATGCTGTAGTATAGTATGCATTAGTCTTATGCAGATTTAATTAAGGTCAGACAGGGAAAGAAAGTATTGTATTGTATGTAATTTATTACATAATGTAATTGAACATTCCAAAATGCTTTCCTATATCTTTTAAATCTTGAGGGTCAGTATTTTAATCAAATGCATTGACACTATTTGCCTTGTATTTTAGTAAGGTGATTGTCAAGTCTGTTTAAGTCTGTCTGACTGTTCACTTTTGGTGCATTGGTTTGGTATAAATACCATAGATTTGGGCTGTGTTTATTCATCAGTGCTTTGTGTTTCTTTTAGGAACTTAGACTTGAACTCCAAAGACACCCAACGGTTACTTAAGAAAAAACAAATGTGCAATGGTTATTGAGAAATATAATTTAGAAATAAAAATAAATATTTAGATAAAAAATAAAAATAAATCAATTTTGATTAAAGATGTTTGGGAATGTACATGCAGTGTTTCTCTCAATGGATTATTATTACTGTAATTCGCTCTCTGCATATTTCATGTCTCAGTGTTTAATTTTCTAAGAAGAGAACACAAGTGCTCAGAATACTTTCTAATGAGGCAGAAGAAATTCTCAAGTCTTACTCACTTTCATTGTAACCTGTTTATAAATCCAGGTCAGATAAGGTTAAAAAGGCTTCAAGTGTTTGAGAATGTCCTTTTGGGCCTTTCTTTACAAGATCAGTATTTATATAGGTACTTAGAAATAATGAAGAAAGAAAACTTTGTGAAGATTATTAATTCTGTTAATTTATTCCCTTTGTCACAAATTAAACAGAATATTAGTGGATTGGAGTACTGGGGCCTAGATATAACTTAAAACACCACAATTATATAACAAACTTAATGCAGTATTTTCATTTCTTTTTGTGCTGTGGTGTATCCCTACTTTTCTGTGCTCAGTTATAATGTGTGCAAACTTTATCATTGGCCTTTAAATTCTACACTACCTAAAGAGTCATTTTCAAAAAAAGAGGAGAATTTTTGCTTCCTAAACAAAACTAAAAAGTAATCTATTCTGTTTTGTATGAAGTATTTGGCAAATTTTAAAACTAAAATATCAGTTGTTTGTCACATTAGGCAAATTTGGAGGTTATTAATGTTAAGGAGGGGTCATGATGTAGAAGCTGTTTCATTAGTCAGTACTTTCAGCCAAGACATGCAGTCTGTAGTTTCACTGACACATACCAATTTGCAAGAAAGAGTAAGTTGTGAGTGAAGCCAGGATACTCTGCTAGCATGTACTGTATGTAGTTCACATCACAAACTACTTCACAAACTCCTATTTGTGCTCCTTGTAAAAGTGCCCATTTTGTGTTGGTGCTTGTAGATGGCTCGTGCAATGCCTCCCAGAACTCCAGGAAACCCAAACATCTAAAACAAATAGACCTTGTTTTGCTGTTGCAGCTTGGGAGAAACAGGGAAATTGATATTCTCCTGAACTCTTAACTATTTCTGCAGTTTCACCTTGCACTGCACATGATACTGCTGCCTTGACTAATGCCTGCACCGTAACCTACAGTTCATTGGAACAAGTCAATGGAATAAAATATTAGTGCTGCGGATAACCTTACTGCTAAGGTAAGTGGTTTGTGCTCCACATATCCCCTCCTAGGTCAGCCTGTAGCAGTCGGCAGACATTGGTGATTCTATATCTGTGTGCCAACAACATTCGAAATCAAGAGTGACTTGTCAACACTGTATGTGTATTTGTAATGTAATAAAATAAAAGAATTGAACATATTTACTTCATTTCTGTTATAAATTCAAATAATTGCTTAAGAACACGTGTTTTAGCAACCTTTTTTTGTTATGGGACATATTCAACAGACCATTTCCTGTCTTTGTCAATACCTATTTGAACATTGTTTTTATTATTATGAAAACACTGACCGATTTTGTGATGTTATGAATTTCGTGTTTGTGATTAACATTCATAAATGTTTGTTTTTTCATTTGTAAATTAGACGGTAGGTTTATCTAGCTTCCATGACATATTGTGTACGGGCTCCAATATGTCCAACATGCTTTACTTTTTGAATGAAAACTAATTAGGAGTCTGGGTTTGCGTGGAATGTATGTGTCTACCACAGCCAGTATTTGTTGTTGACACATAAAGGGTTAGAAATGCACTGAAAAATGTTTATTTTAAATAACCATGCTGTATTTCACATTTGTTTTTTTGTGACTGTGTGGCGATACCATCAGCTGAGTTTTTTTAATGCAGTGTTCCCTTTTGCAGCAAAAAGCCCCAGTGACTCATACTGTTCGCATCAATCCTTTTAACATAGGGTGGGAGGCATGAGCAATGTGGTTTTTTGTTTTCAGCAAATTGAAAGTAGCTCTGTTTAAGTGTAATACTGTAAATGTCAAGTGTATTAATGCATTCCAATCAGCAATTGCTGTGCATTTTCTTCTTTTCAAAAACTGAAGCTGGGCTTCACTCTTATAATTCTTTATCTACAGTATGTGATTCACTTCAGTTACGAAGCCCAGATATATTGCCTGTTAGGTGAAAAAAGATTTGCACTCTAAAGACAACATTCATCATGGAGTGACAGGCAGCCAACAACATAATTAAATCCTAGGTTGTATAATAAAAAACATCACAGCAGACTGCATTACGAAAATAATAGAACCTTTGTTTTATTTTCTAAAGCATCCTTTCCACATTCATTGATATTCACACCAAAAAAACATGTTCAGTGAGCATTTGTACGTACAAACTCAACTTGTTATTTTTTACCATTTAGCCCCATAATGATGTGTATGATACCTTGCGATTTATGCAACAATTATATTTCATTTACTTTCGGACTGACGAAGTAAAATGACAGAGTGAATTATCATGCTCTCCTGTCCCCAGTAAAACAGGCTACTCTGTCTCATCTTGGGCTGGGGGAATCCTGGGTATTTTCTATATGCAAGACTTTGGGCAGGAGTTTTTAAAGTACATTACTACAGTGCAGTTTTTATGCACAGGTTTGCCCACTAAAATTTCAGAAGCACCAAACATGCTTTATGTTATGCCTCTCAAATGGGCTAAAAAACAAATAGGAACAAGTAATGGTTAACTGAACTCTTAAAAATGAAAATAAACAGAATGTGACAGATTTCCATGTCACCTTTTTAATCCTACCAAGCACATGGTTGTATTTTACAGTATGTTCTATTCTTATAGTTCCTATTTTGGTTGAAAGTGTATGAAAGATGAAAACTTTAATTTTAAAATGCATGTGTTGTATATGTGCACGATTCAAAAGGAATTGTTTGCTATGTAAAGACTACATTTTTTGTTATGAGTACAGCTGGCAGTCGGAATGATAGTATTTGGTTTAACCCAAGATTCTCCTGAATATTATTTTACCTTGTGAAACCAATCTATGCATAATGTATATATACACACTGTATATATGCTGTGTTACCTTACATAAATCTGTGGAATACATTTTCTGGACGATCCACCTCCAAAGGCAAACAATATTAATTCCACAGCTCACAGGTGTCTACACAGTTGTCCACTAAAAACACCAGTTGAAATAGGTCTACATGAACAATGTGCCAAAATTCCCTCTGTCAGCCAATACCTTCAAACCCTTGTGACTGTTCATGCAGGTACACAATACTCTCGTTATGCATCTAAAACATACTAATCAGTAATCATGCCTCTTACATCAACTTTCCTTCCCAAAGCACTGCACATTGAGTAAATGGTATGGTATAGATTATATTTAAAGATAATTTAATAAATGAATGATTGAAACAAACAAAAAAAAGACGTGAGTTACTTTTTGACTAAAAAAAAGAACTAATGGCACAGCAGAGGTAAATTTCTTAGTACAATTAAAATATTATTTCTTAGAAATTGAAACATCTCTATTTATTTTTTACAGACCATTGTAAGAGGAAACAGAGCTCAGAAGGATTCCTCCATCAATGGCTTGCTGGAAGAGTTTGACAGCATTTCAGTCACACGGTCAAACTCTTTACGAAAAGAAAGCCCTCCTGCCTCACACAAGCCAAACTCCAACCACACTTCACAGCAGCCGGAGGAGAACGGCTTCAGCCATCACTACTCCAGGTACTCCTGTGACCTGGACAGCTGGAAAGACTTTCCTGGGGAGACCTATAAAGACAAGGGTAGCTTTGAAGGGGAATGGGGGAAACATTACCGAACAGCAAAGCAAAACGGGCACACTACTAGAACAAGAGGAGTGGACCCTTTCTATCCTGATGCGATGCCGCAGAAATCAGATTTCTCCAAGATGCCTCCAGATTATCACACCTACTTGGAGACCAAGGTCAGGTCCGGGGAAAGTGCTGGGCCCAGCAGGGACTACTACAGGGTTTCTTCTGGGAGTTCTGCACATGAGTACAGGGAGCAACCTCAAGGCACACCCTCGAGGTCCTCAATACACAGTGAACGAATTGACTACTCAGATAGTGACTGGGGGTATAGAACCTCAAGAGAAGATTACGAAAAGCGACCAAAGTCATCCTACGTCACCCAGACCAGTCCACAACCAGCCATAAGACAGCGATCCAGATCAGGCTCTGGACTCCAGGAACCAAACTTGCCATATGGAGTTAGCGCTTTCAAATCAACACAACAAGGTCATTCATACAGCTCTTACACATACCCACGTCTCTCTGAAACTGTGACAGCCTCACCGGTAATTCCAAAGGTAAAGACAGGCATCTGTTTCTTTCTAACACTTCCTTTGAAGCCATGTTTTTCAACATATACGCGTTTTCCTTTTCATTTCACTTTTACAGGCTTATGTTTTGTTTTTTCCTTTGTATTTGGAGTTGCCTATACAGTACATGATTATTTTATTTCTTAAACTTAGATGAACAAAGTCACCTTGTATGATTTTCTTGTGATTAACTGGAATGTCTAGTACTATTCTGAGATTTTGCAATAAGCCTGAGAGTAAAGATATCTAAAGTTATCTTGAATTACTATTTTAGTAATCCCGTCTCTTTGATACCTGTACATCTTTGTAATCACTGTAAGCTCTCATAGTTATGAGTACACCTGTACTCAGGATTCTCATGTGTTTTATTCTGCTTTACATGCATTTTATTCTTACCTTTCCTTTCTTCATTTTTTTCATGTTTTATATATTATAGAGCAGTAGCCCCTTCATCTTATCAAATTCTGTGAGTTAAACCGTAAAATACAAATACAGAAAATGGGGAATGTTTATGAGTTAATACCCCCACGGTGCTTTATTTAATCACATTAAAATATTGATCTGAATATTTTTAACAGGGTCAACTATTTGAAAACAAACTCGGTTTGTTGTTCTAAACTCATTTGTTTAAAAAGTACATTTTACTTTAGTCCCTTGTGATTTGAGAATTAGATAGAAAATATGATGCATGTACAGTACAGAATTTATACTTCAACCTGATGCTTTGGGGAAGGGGAAGTGAACTTTTCTTGTACTACTTAGTAATTTTGCCAGACTTAGTTAGAGCCCAATATTTGTCTTTAAAATGTAATATATCGTAGACAGAAGTATAAAGCCCCAGCCACACTTTTAATTATTATCATTATTGTTTTTCATAAATAATTTATATGATACTTTGTGATACTTTTGAAGTAATTAATCTTTTTTCTAATAACAGATCTCACCGTTATTAGATTATTTGTTATGTGATATATGAAAATTAATATATTGACTTTTCAACTACATTCATTTCTATCTCTAGAAAAATAGTTTGAAGAGACAGTGGGTCTTCGAAGACTTCCACAAAAGATTTAGTTTATTTTACAAGCACAAATGCTGATGCAGATGTGAACAATTTCTGCACCATTTTCAGTCAGTGAAACAAAATGTAGTTTTTGTGGAAAGAATATTCCAATTCATACACTTCATAAATATAATTGTTTAAAAATTAAAATAAATAGCTATAGCAATGTATTTTAATATGTCATGTTAAAATAGCTTTTAAATATACAGTATGATTGTATTATTTGATATTATACTGTATTTATACCTTTTTATTTTAAACAGGTGCTATAATAAATATTTACACCTTTCTATTTTAAACAGGTGCTGATTTCTTGACAGCAAGAGGAACACCCTCTTCTTTCGTGTTACAAAAATAAATGCACTTAACAAATTTCATAATTTGTACTTTATATTGAATATGTTATGTAAAAAATAAGGAACAGTCATTCTAACTCTTTTTTTGTTTTGTTTTCACTGAGTTTATTCAGATTATCTATGATTTTTTTGTGTTTTTTTTCCCTTTTAAAATACTATACAGTACATAGAACATCAATAATGTGTTGCACTGTATCTTTATCATTTTAAGGATAAGGCTTTTAAGGACATAAAAGATGCAGTGTATCAGTTTTATCTCCCCAATCAGCATGCTCACTATTCAGTCTATCCTATTTTAATGCAATGCAGTGTTGTGATGGATTTCATGTCAGTGCTTAATCTGCTCTGCAGCTCTGATCTTGAATAGGACTGCAAGGCTGTGATGCAGACTGCTTAAGAAATGGAATTTGTTACAGGGGTCCAGTGAAAATCTATTAATGGAGCCTTAATAATAATGTGAGTGCCAGAGTTAATTAACACTAGTCTAACATTTGATTTACAGATCTGCAGCAGCAGTTACATACAGCAATTATTTGTGGGGTTGTCTTTCTTATACTGTAGTTCTTAATTCTTATTAGAATTTACTGCAACCTGTTTTTTATGAGTTAGTAAAATAGAAGCTTTAATAATTATGAGACAATTTCTCATTTCTAATTTAAAATATTTCTAAAACTATATAAACAATTCTAATAGAATGATAAGACTTATAGAAAATATATTTTGAAATATTGATTAAAATGCTTTCAATCCATCTTCAAAATCATATACTGTATGATAGTATATGAAGTAAAAGAACGTGGTTCTTATCAGTGAGATCACTGGGTATAAAATAAAAAAAGGACTCTGCAAATTAAGCATGAACTGCTGTCACTTCATTTTGCAGCTAAGTTCCAGATCTTTCTTCTTCATCTTCTGTGTTCTTTGCATTGGACATTACTTGTTTCTTGGGATCCATTCCTGATCCAGTGTTTCCTTGATTCAGTCTTAATCTGTTATTGCAAAATGTGTGGCCCATTGACATTTTATACCATCCACTTCTTCAGTGATACTGCAGATGTTTGTTTCCAGATGCATGGATCTTTTTAATGTGTGATCGTAGTTTTGTACCATTTTTATGTCAACTCTTCTCGGAGTATTGCACTGCTTCTTCCTGATGCCCTCTGTCCATTCTACAAATAAGGCATACTACAAGTATATTGTGTCACTTTCATTTCTGCACAATATGTAGTGAAAATGCATATATCCCTGCAAATACATTTGTAAAGAACATAACACATTTTACCGAAAACATTAGGACACAAAATGTTATCATCTCAGAACATTTTTACAGCATCAGTGACCACATCTTCCAAGAGAAAATTATACTTTGTCATAAGACTAGAAAATTGAACCCCAGTTTGATATTATTCATAGATGGAGAGAATGTAACTAGGAAAGTAAAAATCAGCCAACCTGATGCTTTTGCCAAAGAGATGAAGACCATGTACAGCACATTTCCTGTGATCTGCATTTTTGTCAGACAGTCCAACTCGTATGCACTCTTATGCAGACAGTGTGCAAGTGAAATACCTACAGCTTCAAAGGTACAGTAGGATGGGTACAGCTCTTATTAATAACACTGTAAGATCACAGGCACCTGACAAGCTGCAGAAACTCACTGTCACTATAGCTAGCCAAGGATACTCTAGTTGCCTCAAACCACTGGCAGGAGAATCCTGATCACACTTGCCTAATAATGTACAGTAGCTCAGACAGTAACAAGATATCACTGGTTGCTATACGGAGTATAGTGTTCCTCACATGGGCACCTTTACTGGCTAAACCATTTGGGAGGCCATGGGGAAGCAATTGAAATGAAGGTGCATGATGAGAGAGAGAGTCTTTATTATCCCCAAGGGGGCAAATTGTTTTACAACAGCAGGGTTGGTGTACAGATGGACAGAAGAACAAAACACAACAGGAACAACAATACACATATATATATTTGGATAGAAAGTCAAGTGTTAAGTAACGATATGGCTACAGGTATGAATGAGAACTTAAATCTGTTGGTTTTGGTGTTGGGGAGTCGGTATGTACTTTCTGAGGGAGTAGCTGGAAATTATTAAACAAGGGGTGTGAAGGATCATCACAAATGGATTTTGCTTTATGCAACACATGTGTATGATAGATGGAGGAGAGGGCTGGAAGATCAGCACCAATGACCTTCTGACGTATTTTCACAAGCCTGCCCAGTTTGTTGTTGTTTGGCAACCTGTTCAGATTCATGTTGCCAAACCAGAATATCAAGGTAAAAGTTCGAACAGATTCAAGGAAAGACGATAGAATAAAATCAACAATAAATCATTGACCTTAAAATACTTAAGCTTCCTTAAGAAAAAGCTGTTGTCCTTTTTTGAGGAACAGGTCAGTATTGGCTTTGAAATTTAGCCTGGAGTCCAGAACTGTCCCCAGGTACTTGTATTGTTCTACTAGCTCCACTGAATCACCCCCAGTGTAGGTTAGGGTGGGAGTGTGGGTGTTTTTCCTGAAGTCCATTAGCATGTTTTTAGTCTTGGACACATTTAGCTTGAGGAAGTTTTGTTCACACCAGGAGTCAAACTCATTAACGGTTGGTCCGTGGCTCCACTAGTTTGCATGCAGAGGGCTAACAATGACACTCGTCTGCAAATTAAGTTATGTGTTTTGAGTGGTGATAGCTCATTCAGTCGTTGTGTATAGGACAAAGAGCTAGGGTGACAATACACATCCTTGGGGGGCCCAGTAGAGGAATTCTTTTTGTTGGATAAAACATTGTTGACTCTCACCTTCTGGGTTCTGTCTGTTAGGAAATCAGTAACCCAGCTGATGAGATTGAGATCCAGACTAAAGATGATGCAGCTTTAAATCATTAAGATGTTACATAGTCTTGAAGTACAGTGCCTTGCAAAAGTATTCAGACCCATGTACACTTTTCATTTTTTCTTGCTCTGAAGCTTGCAGTAATCACAATCTGAAGCATGTAATTAATATTTGTTAGATACACAATCTACTCTACATATTAAAAGCAAAATATAAAAAAGTTTAAAAAAGGTAATGAATATTAAAAAAATTAGAAACAATGACTGCACAAGTATTTAAATCCTATGCTGTTGTAATTCTAAACTAATTTAGAAGCACAAAATTACCTTAAATTGCCACAAAATCAGTTAAGTGGCCTGTGTCTACAGTATGTGCAATACTAATGATTCACATGATATCAGAATAAATATCCTTTTCTCTGTAAGGCCCCTCTGTCAGTTAGTGAATGTCAAGCAAAGATTCAACCACGGAGACTACGGAGATTAAAAAAGAAACTCATGAATTAAGTTGTATAAAGGCACAGATCAATATAATAGTGTACAAACATTTCAAAGACACCGAATATCTCGGTAAGAATGGTGAAATCAATCATTATAGTAGAAGGCACCCAGGCCTAGATCTAGATTGGGCTGTCCTTTCCACCTGAGCAGACAAGCGTGTAGGAAACTGGTTAGGAATGCCACTGGGAGGCCATTGGTAATTTTGAAAGAGATAGAGATTTCATTGGGATTGATTGGAAGAAAATATCTATGGGTTAACAACATCCCAGTCACTCCACAAATGGGGATTGTATGGAAGGGGAAAAAAAATCTCAGATCCCAAATGAGGTTTGCAACACTTACAGTATAGATGAAGCCATTTAGTGCATCTAATGCACAATGTGTCTATAATGCGGTATACACAGCAGTGTACAGTGGTGACATTTGGCACCTCGTTCTTATTTTTCCCCAGTTTTCAGTTGCAGGACTGCACTACATTGTAACACTGTCAGGTGGCACAGTGAAGACTTCAATTCCCCTATCACTGTGCAGCTGAACTAAAATTGTGCTAAAATACAAGAACTATTTTCATATTTTGACAAATATATCTGAAAATACTTTCTATAGTCTTATTTGTGCTTTGTTTTTTCCAGCATGCAGTCTTTTTTTACTTTTGATGCCAGTTTCTACAATCTGTCCAGATATATTTTTGCCTTTTCTTTATTTTGAGATCTGTAGGTGAATTTTGTTTCCACTTTGCACCGCTAGCCTCCTTATCACTCCAAAATACCTTGATGGCAGATGGAAACTCTGTGTCCTTGACTGTAGGACAATAAATGTCCAATAAATCTGTCCAATAAACCTTCTTACACTTGGTTACATATGAGAGCCCACATTCTCTTGCTTTTTAATGTTTATTTTTCCTTCAACAATACAAAGGTCACCATTGCTTGGGAAAGGAAAACAAGCCCATCCCATTATACAACCTCCAGTATGTTTCACACTGGGTATGAGAATCCTCCTTTCTCTTCCCCTAAATATATTTTGCATTCTTTTTAGAAAACGTTTCTTTTTGGATTTATCAGACCACAGATAATGGTTGAATGATTCTTCCTGCCTTTTCGAATATTCCAGGAAAACAGTTGCTTTGTGTATTGTTTTTATTAATGATTTTCATATCACTTTTCATTCATGGACCTTCATTGTGACATATTTGTGCAGTAATTGTAGGATTTTGTGGGGCTGTTCAAATGATTCCTTTAAATTTTGTACAAGTCTTGCTTGGTTTTCCAGTCTTGGAGTGAAAAGCATATGTTCCTCTTTTTCTGTGCTTGCAACTAATAGCATATGCATATATTTTCAGTAAACCAAGTAATTATCCTACTTTTCTAGCCATATCTCCTTCTTTTAGTCTTAAGGCTAGTTTAGTCTTCAGTCAGGCAGATTGAGATTATTCCTGTGATCTTTATTTTTTAACAATGTTTGTTTGTTTTTGAATCAAACAAAAGCACTATTTATGTTTCAGCCCCTAATGATGATCTGTCATGGAATATATAGTTGTGATGGTTTTCAGTCATGATTATTATCAATAATTAGCGACAAAAATTTTTCACATGAAACATACTTATTATGAAATCAGTTAGCAATTTTTCTCCATCTTGATTTGTCTTTTAATAGAATACCTGGAATTTATACAGTACAGAATTTACACAATCTTTGTGCTTTTGTTTCTTTTATATTTTATATATATAAAATATATATATTTATATATTTTATTTTATATTTTAGTTTGACATCCTCTCTCACTCTTGCCACCTTACTCCTTACTACTGTTTTGGGTAAGATGTTGCTCCTGCAGATTGTCATTTACTCTCCAGTAGCTCTGCTGTGAGACACAGGTTCCTCCCTTAGCTGAAAAATCTTGAATGTTTAATGTCTCTTTATTATCTTTTATTATTTTATTATCTGCCTTTACGGTTCTTTTGTTCCCAATTTGTCAGCTTATATGCTACACTATTTAAAACTTTAAGCATCATACTTCCGCCAAATGTGTTTCATTTGGAAAGTGAATTTCAGCAAATCTGATGGTGAGAATTACTCCTTCCACAAAATCAAAACACATACTAGTAGATTAATTGCCCTCTGGGAAAGTTTGCCCTTTGTATGAGTGTGTGGGTGTCTGCATTTGTATCTGTGTGTCTGCTCATGACTAGCTTCCTGTCCATGGTGTACCCTGCCTTGGACCCTTGCTTGCCGGGATACACTCCGATTCCCCTATTATATTGGATCGTATCGGATTTGTAGTGTAGTGAATTTTTAATTTACTGTAACAATCAGAAATTGTAAAGGTAAATTGCAACAGTACTTGATGACTGTTAGGACTCCATCAAACACAATAAGTTACAGTCTCACACACAGATCCTAAATAAACAATATGCAATTTATTGATAACAGCAAAACATGTATAGCAAACAACAAATGCAATATAATATATTTGTAAAATGATCTGCTGTAATGCGAAAGGCTGATCATTCACTCAGGGATTACAAAGATCAGAGTTAACTTTAGAGGGAAAAATACAGATTGACTAGCTCATAGTTTTGATCAGTCTTATATAATTAAATATGATTAATTTAATTTATATTCTCAGATACAAGTAAATAAGCATTTACTACATGAACTAAACATCAAACATGTTTGGCATAAGGTTTTATACTCAAAGACCTGTCATTAATAAATCCTTGATGAGTTAAACAAATCTACTGAAGAGACTGAGCTGGCTGGATTTGTTCATGGTCCAACTTGGCAGCTGTTCAGTTCTGGGAGCATCCCAGTGCCAGAGAGGAGTGAGAGCTTTGCCTCACTCCTAGCAGCTAGTTTTGACAGTCATGTGGCTCTGCCAAAGTTATGCATGGCTGAATTTCGGTCTGGAAATAATAAAAGCAATCTATGCAGTTTGTCTTCTGGCAGCAAGATAGATAGGTGGGAAGAACTTGGTGCTAAATATGCTTGGATATTCAGGATGTCAACACTGAGAGTCCAGTCCTATTTCTTTGATCAAGTGAAAATAACATAGTCGTTTAACAAAAACAAGATTTTATTCTGTTTTAGAAACAATATCTTGGGCAGAATTCAGCACTTTACTGATTCACTCTTTCATTTTGGCATCTTGTAGAAATGTTTAAGTCCTGACTTGGACTTTTTGCAGTCACGTTTGTTGGAAAAGTCACATTGCCAGTTTAACTGAAGAGAGATGAGGAGACAGTGAGTTAAAATCAAAATGGGTAGAAAATATGGAACTGGTCCTGATGCTTCTCCAACTGTGGTGTAATAAACTTCCCAGTCCTTATTTATTCTGAAACCTACAGAACTATTTGTTTTCCGCTCTTCTTTTAACCTTTACCTTAATGGGACCTTTAGCATTAATGCTGTTTCAATGAAGCATTGGCACTTTGGAGAGTGAACTTATTTGAGTTACCTAAAATTAGCTACCTCTTGTCTTAACCCAAGCCAACAGGACACTGAGTCTAATTTAATTCAATAGACTACAGACATCTGATTAAGGGATGTATCAGACTGGAAATTATTAAATGTGTCAGCATATAAGGATATCATTATTTGAACTAACTGGCTTCTGTAATGTACAGTACACCATATCTTGCATAGAACTGTATTTATAGAAGCTTTTTCTTGAAAATTATTGATTGTGAATGTACAGTAGGCCACTGTTCAGTCTCATGTGTTCAGTAAAATACTGATCCAAAGAGTCTCACCTTTTTCACAGGTAAAGGTATAGAAATAATAGATATAATTTAAAAGAATACTTAGAAAACATGGACATTTTAGGAGTTAGAGAACATGGGTTTAGAAAAGAAAGATCTTGTCTAAGTTACTTGCTAGAATTCTCCTAGCAGTCAAAAAATCTTTAGATTAGAAAATTAAAGCTTATGACATATTTATATGTGTTTTCTTTCTTCTCTTTTCAGCATGGAATAAACCTATTGTTCCTTTGCAGCACACGCATCCTGATGCAGCTACCCACCTGACATATTTATATGCCATTATCAAAGTCTCTCATAAAAATTTGATTTTCAAATTAGAAGTGTAGGAATGCAAGATGGTGTTTAGATATGGGTGTATAACTGGTCAATTAACAAGAAACAGCCTATTATCTTAAGGACATGATCTTGGAGTTTGAACTGAATAGAGTTGTGCTACAGGGGTCTGTTTTAGGTCCATTGCTCCTCCTGATCGACATAAACAATCTGGATTTTGGTATTGTTTGGCAAACTAGTCAACTTTGCTGATGATATTAAAAGAGTTTGACTGGCAAATACATAAATAACACCAACTGGTTTACAAAAAGACTCAGACAAAATAATGGCACATACTTAGCAAATACAATTCAACATAAGTGATAATTGCAAAAGGATCAGGTAGAAAGAAAAATACATGATTATTTTGGAGATGCAGGAAGTTACAGTACACACAAAAGGGATTTGGTTGTTCTTGTAGATCTTCTATCCTTATCAAGACATTGTGGGTTAGCAATAAAAAACAATGTTTGAGCTACAAAAAATATGTGCAGGACTTTCTTATGTTCTTATTTTGTTGTAGTCAGGCACCTACAGTAAGTGAAGCTAACAGAAAGACACAGATGACTAAATAACATAAGATGCAGTATTTCCTTTTTGGGTTATTTTTATCTTGATCAATGTACAAAACACAATTTTATTATTTTGTTTAATTATTATGTTAATTTCTAGTATATGTATATATTTATATAATATATATATATATTCATACAGTACACACACATTTTTATTAATTCCATGTAGTATTTATGGGATGTCTGTTTAAAAGTTTCATGTACAGTAACCCACCTTTCAATGTTTATCTGGGAGGCATTTTTTAGAACAGTATTAAAGGTACAGTTTTGCTTTTGAAATGTATAATACTATACAGTATATATCACATAACACCAAAACCCCATATAAAGTGCATCAGATCCAGAGAATATTCAAAGGTTCTAGTGAGGAAAAATTAAAAAGCGACTTTCTTGACATATAAGAAGGATGTATCTTGAAGCAATAGATTTCTGCATAAAAAATATATGCACTAAATAAACACACAATAAATGGGTACACTGTACAGCAGAAGGACTTTCTTTGATGCCCTGACTATTTATGGTCATTAAAGCTCCCATGGCACTATTTGAAAAACCTATAAAAAAATAAAAAACAAATTTATCCTTGCTAAATGCCATTTCAGGTTTTCTCAGTTTAACCTACCTGAATTCCCTCCTCAGTGGAACCAGTGAAGTCATTTTTCACCTGTCCACCATATGTCCTAGTAAGGCACTGGTGCAGAATGTCTGCCAGGTGCTTTACAAGTATGTGGTGCACTTCTGTAGTAGGTGAAGTGCCCCCTGTGAAATACATAAATAACCATCATTTTTTTACAAGCAGGGTCCATGTTGGTACACAAAAGGTTTCCTTGTACTTTACTTTAAAAGCTTCTTTATTAGAGAGGTTCTTGAGAGGTGACACGGCATGGAAAATTCTAAATGAAAATATACTCAAATTGTATGTCACAATAGAATATAAATGATGTACCTTTATGGGAAAAATATGAGTATGAGTATGCATTATGGAAGAATAGTCATGTTTATGTCGGCCGCAAGTACAAAATTGATTGAATAATAATTTATTCTCACAACTTGGTCTGTGATTTGTGCTTCTATCAGGTGCCTGACTCAGTGTTTGAAATATATACTTTTTGGTACACATACACAGTAACACAGCCAAAGTAGAAATGTGACACAAATTGTATTCATTTGTATGTTCATTAGAGATTTAATTCATGAAAATAACATTACCTTAAAAGTTAATACAATTAAAAACTTCAAAATACATCCATCAAAATTGCAAATTGTAAAGCTAAAAGAATAATGTTTTCGCATAAAAGACAGTACAAATACCTATTACATACAGTAGTCAATATTGTCATTATACTGTAGTACTGTCTTCTTAATTATAGGTAGATTTTTTCATTTTGATTAAACTACATTTCCCTGAAACCAAAACTCTTGCTTACCTTTGGGGGTAGAGTAGAGTAGGTTGTGAGCTCAGAGTGTAATAAATGAACTGAAAATGTATTTTTCTTAATTTAAAATCAAAGTGCGAAGGGCAGGAGACAGAGAAGCCAACGTATCACTTGCAGATGGATACAGGTTTTACAGAGAAAACATTATATAAAATTAATAGTTTTCTTTTTATATAATGCTTTTCATAAATACAAGACTGAAAAGCAGCAATCAAAACCACTTCTTTTTTTTGGATAATTTAGCTGTTGTTAGAAATTACATAAATAAATTACAGTCACATATTTATGTATTTTTTAGTTTATAAAGGTATTTGATTTGTTTTTATTATGAATGAGTGCAGAATATATGTTTCATTTATACAGCATTTAAAAAAAATCCTAACTGAATATATTTAGTGTTTTAATTTTTTACAAAACTGTCTTAAAAGTTTCATAATCTACTGTAGTTTTTTTTTAATCCCACTTTTTTAGCACAAGGCATTGCAAATTAAGATCCTAAATTCATTGCAAATTTAATAAATTTGTTGATTTTCACTGTATTGTTTCTATGAAGAAAGGCTCTCTTTGATTACATACAGATTGCAGGTCAGTGTATGGCAGATGAAGTTAAAAGGACTGAACATCTAAGCCTATACTGCGTAATCATGCTGTGCAGCTGCTTTTCAAGATTTTTGAGAACTAACTACAATCTACCGTTAAAGAATTAAAATGACATAGCAATTATGCAACTGATTTTTTTATATAAAAAACACCTGTAGTCTAATTTGTGAATGCTATTGGTTTGTCATTTGAAGCACACTGAATGCCTTCCTCTGTCAGTTTGATAGCCTTTCCCTGATAAAGATTGTTGCCTGTAAACACCTTTAAACAAGACTATCAGTCAGCAATAGCAGCCTTTAAGAGCAGCCTTGTCTGATTCTGTTTAGAATTAGTACCATAACCTTTCATTCTCTTGTAGATTACTTTTTTTCATATCAAATGGCTACCGGAAGCAGTTTGATTTGAGATTTTGACAGTGGAAAAACAGGGAGACCTACAACATATAAGGGCATCTTCCCATGAGGTCAATTTTTGAATGTGGTATCAAACATTCTGATTGTAGGGTTAGGAATGCAAGCAAAATGTTATGTACCTTAAACATATAATGGAATTTTTAATTGCCCTAAAACAGTCTTGTACTAACGTATACAGTATACTGTCTCTTTCATCAGATGCAAGAAAAATTAACATCTGATTATCATGCCTTGCTTATTGTGCACAGTCATTGAACACAAATATTAATCTCTGCAAAGATGTGATGCTTAATTTCTACATTCATTCCTTTTGGTTAAAGAACGACCTAAAAATTCCAAAGTGTCTTAAAGTCTCTGGCAAACACTGAGTCATGCTCACCTTAATTTTTATTTTTCAAGTATTTTCCTCCATTAGGTAGTCATGTAATGTTGTTTTTTTTACGTTTTAGCTAATCAAAAGTATATCTAGAATAATATCTATAATACCATGTCTAATTATTGTGGAATTTAAGTTAGCTGGGAAGTGTTTTTTTAAAGGAAATATTTTAACTACAAAATCTATTTTGTCTGAATTTATCTGAATATTCAAATGAATATTTGTTTTTGTTAAATATCTGTGAGTTGTTAACACATTTTTTTCTTTTTAAGGCAGAATACTTTTCTTTTTAATAAATAATAAAGCACATCAATTGTGTACATCATTTATTAATACTTCACAAACTTTCTCATTTTGCCTCTTCTTGTGATCCTTGTAATGCCCCTTCTTCATTCTTTTTCATTATAGGGAACACACAGAAAATGCTTTGGGGTGATAAAATGTAGTTGTGTTTCTTTTATAAAGCTAAATCTTTTTTTCTGTTGTTGTTGTGAACTGCCTGGCATTGTTGACAGTTCGGGGATTTAGCTGCACACTGAGTTGTGCAGCAGATTATAGTGACAAATTGATGTTGCGGCACTTTTTTTTTTGCAGTCTTAGCATAAAATGGCCAAATGATGTTCCACTGCAGAATTCAATTTCACAGTTCAGTTGGGTTCTTGATTACGCTGCCAAATTCAGATTAATGTGCATTTAACTAACATGGATCAGGGGACTTCTGGCTGACAGCCAGCGGTGGTGCTGGCAATTGATAGCAGTGCAGAGTTTTATGCCCTGTCCATCCCCAAGCACCACTAGTGAAATTGATTGATTAAATGAATCCATGGCTGTAATTATTTGTAATCCTGATACATCAAGAGTCTGTGTCTGACACTCTCCTTGGAGACATTTCAAGCACAGTCATAAGGCATTTAGAAGACAATGCATGTTCTGTCATTAAGAATTTGTGTTCTGTGGGTGTGGTAGAAGTAATTTAATTTACCATCATTACTGGATTTAACATTCTACAATTTATCTAGATGATCACAAGAACAAGAGCACTTCTTTATTTTGTGCCTTGCTTTGTATAGCATGGTACATAGGATTACATTATTCAAAACAGTTAAACAAATTTGAACATAAAACCATCTTTCAGGGTGCTGTGTTTTTCCATTATGTATTTTCTGTGTTTCAGTATATTTGCATTATTTCATCATCTGCATTCACCTTCAATCCTACTCCACTATGCTAAAGGGGAATTCTACTAAGAAAGGAGTGGTGAGGTGCAATGATGTATGAAACCCATATGGAACGGACATGGTGTCAGTTCAGCATAATAAGATCTTGAGGATATTGCTTGCCTTCTATTTGACACAAAGGTATTGTAAGAAGCCTTATAAGAGGGAACCCACTGGATAATCTATAAAACAAAATAATTCACAAGAGGTGCTGAACTTCAGATACATTTGGCCTCTAATTATAAACCAAAATAAAGTTAAATTTCTGTTTATTGTCATACATGCACTGTATGTGACTCTAAGTTGACCTCTACAGTGCCTGTTTGCACCAGACCTTAACAAGTCCATACGCATTGGAAATTAGCTTTCAAAATCCATTTCCATTTAGAGTGCAAATTGTTTGGTGCCTGTTTTCCAGGGGGGTTCAGCTGCACAGGAATGCACCCCTAATGCAGAGTACTGTACAGTATATCTGTCTTAATGCCTTTCTAACCTGCAAGACAGATATTGAGATAGCCGCTGTCAGTCCTGGAGATCCACTATCACAGATATTTTATATTTTAAAGCCTTAAATAGCTGAAGACCTGGAAATAATTAAAACCTATTAAGTAAACATGGACTCAATATAATCATTATTAATAGGTTGAATGTAAATGACAACACTCAGGACCAGAATCATGTATAACTCTTCTAGGTCAGGTAGCATAAATATATCGATCCGGTGGTGACATTTTCAGTGTATTAATGTATTTTTAAACTAAAGTGTCAAAGTGTAAATATTCAACACACTGCTGTCTGCTTTACTTTACTACATATCCAAGTAAGGCATCTACTGTAGACCAGTGGAAGCACTTTAAAAGGCTTTTGCTTCAGAGCAATAGTGGCACCTTTCTTAAACTCCAAATGACATATAGATAATTTTCAAGTAGTATATTACTAAAGAAACGTTTTTTTTCTTTTCTGTATGTTAATTGTCTCCCCCACATTTAGAAATTAAGGAGCAAATTTTACTCTGGAGGAAAAAACCTTGGAAATCACCCTCTTAATGAGCTGAATGAGGTCAAAGACTTCATTAATGAAACGTATTTGCTGTTTTTACACTTGCAGTCATGATCTGAGTCAGCATTACATTGAGGCGTACAAGAGGGTGCGAAACTTCAATAGCTGTATTATGAGATGGAAAAGCAGCAATACCAGTTAGAAAACAGCATTTTGAGCCCCTCTGGGCCTTTGCGGCAGAAACAAAATGTGTTTTTCACTGCATTTCTAACAGGACAAAAAATAGGCTATGTCAGCAAAAAAAATTCCATATAGAGTCTAGATGAATATTATTTGAAAAAAAAAACAATATTAACAGTTCTCCTTGTATCAAATCGTGCCCAAGCCTTGCACCACAAATGGGAATTGCAAGCTAATTGAACTAACAGAACGTCTAGAAAGTACAGGTATTCATTAGATAGGTAATCATTTGTAATAAACAGCACCTAAACGCTATATATTTACACATGCGCAACATCTGCGTAGAGGTCAGCTTGGGGATGGAAACATAGATTAAAGTCAGCTTCATTAATCAGTAAGTCGCAATACTCTGCATTCACAAATATAATCCTTTGTTTAATCCTTTGTCGTAACCTTTAACTTGAGAGTTAAATGAACATGCATCAGAATCCATTGGTCCAAGTTTTTCTCCTTCCTGTAATGGAGGAAAGCAGAATCTGTGGTTCAGGAGGCTACACTAAAATGAATTTGTTTTGAAATTGGCAGTGTGACATTGCAGACATATTTTCATAATGCAATTATTATACAATGTCTTTAGAAAGTATTTACCCACCTACCCCCAAACAATTGCAAATGTGGTTTGGCTATTAACTTTGCATGTGTGGGTTTGAGGATTTTCTCCCATTCTTCCTTGCTGATTTGTTTAAGCTCTGGTTGGATGGGGAGTATTGGTGAACGCAAACTTTCAAGTTCTTCCACAAATTCTAATTAGGATTCAAGTCTAGGATTTGGCTGTGCCACTCAAGGACATTCAACTTCTTCTTGAAGCCATTCCTGTGTAACTTTGACATATGTTTGGGGTTGTTGTGCTGTTGGAACAAGAATCTTCACCACAGTCTAAGGTTTTTTGCTAACTGAAGCAGGTTTTCCTTAAGGATATTACTGTATTTTACATTTACTGTATTGTTCTCTTTATCCTAAGAAGTTCCCTAGTCCCTGCCCCTAAAAATCATGCTTTGTGGCAGGGACGGTATTACATGGGCGATGAGCTGTGTGCAATTTGTACCAGGCCTAGTGCTTTGCATTCAGACCAAAGAGATCAGTTTTTAATGGATCAGACCAGAGAATCTTCTGCCACATTATCTCAGGGTCTGCCATGTTCCTTCTTGCAAGTTTCAGGTGTACTGTTAGCTTCTGTCTTGCCAATCTCCCAGAGAGTCTAAATCTTTGTAGGGCTGCAGAGAGCGTTACACTTGGTCAGATTCTCCATTCATAGAACTCTACAGTTCTCTCAGAGTGGTCATGGGGCTTTTGTTTACTTCTCTTGCCAAGGTCTTCTTGGGCAGTTGATAAGTTTCGGTTTTGTACTTTTTTCCATTTACTAATGATGGACTTAACTTTAAACATATTTTTAATGCCGTCCCCAGAACCATGCCTTTGTCATAATTCTATTACAGAATTATACGGACAGCATCTTGGTCTTCATGGTAGAGTTTCGGCACTGTCAGCTGAGGTACTTCATTTAGACAGGTGTATTTCTTCTGCAATCAAGTCAACTAATAACTGACCACAGTCAGACTCTATTCGAGTTCTGCAGTGATCTGACAAGGAAATTAGATGCACCTGTGCACAATTTGGAGTGTGATAGCAAAGGGGATGAATACTTACCAAATCAAAACATGATAGTGTTTCCATTTAAATTACATATAAAAAATCATGAATTTTCATTCCACCTCTTGACATTATATCATACTTTGTGTGGATCAGAGTAAAAAAAAATCATTTATAAATAGGATTTACAAATCCTTTTTACAAATTGTAAGAATATCCAATGGTTGTGAATACGTTTTGAAGGCACTATATAAGGTCATAATACATTTCAAACTGTGGTTTTCTATATTTATGTCTGATTTTTATTTGACACCAAATGTTTCCTTTAAGAGCATAAAACTTGCTTCACCTTGAAAAATACCTGGTTCCTGGGGCATAGAAATAGCATGATATGCAAAAAATCATTATAAATGTGGCAAACATGAATATTTTAAAACAAGGTCATACAGTGACTCACTTTAATTTGTCATGAGACTCAAAATAACCTCAAATGTTTTGTGTGTTTTTCAGTATGATTATCTAAATATCCCTTATAAATTATATTTGTTGATGCTGTTTATTCTAATTCATGTGAAAAAACAAGTACATTCCAGATTATATTAAATATTTTGTATGATTATCTCATGAGCATAGATAAACAGTCTGCTTTCATTTTTGGGCTATTTTTATTCAGAATATTGTTACAGTATATCAAAATTGACATTACATGAATAGGGAAGGCAGCATGGATAAAACAGACATTTCTATTGTTTCAACACATCTTTATCTTTTAGAGAAAATGAAGGAGGAAAAATTTAACAATTGTTTTACTAGGATTGCAGACCTATTTTGCACTCATAATCATCTTTTGTGCCATTTGTGATTAAAAAAACTACAATTTTAGATTTTCCCATTATCCTCCAGGCCAGCCTCATCAAACGTGGCATGTTGTATATGAAATATCTTTCAGATTCATTTGCTGTACAGTATGTTGGCAGAAAAACCTTCCTCCACAGAATTTAGGGTAACCACTGGCTCTTCTTGTCACGAAATAGAACAGGATACATTAAACATTAATTCTGTTCCAATCAATAGTGCCAGCTGTGTATGTTCTGTTGTCACTGATCATTTTTAGTCACTTCTGATTTCAGAAAACTATTGTACTTTTGAGGCCATACTCTCTATAGAAGAGTCAGTATTAGAATGTTTGCTGTGTCATTAATGTTCCATAATGTTTTTAGTAAAGTTACTGTTGCGATACATTTTTACACCTCCATTGAAATAATGTTCCGCCTTACTAAATCCTGCCGGTTTATAAATAACACTTTCTTATTTTTTGTTGACCAAAGAATTTTGATGAAACTTTTGATTACAGATTAATTAATGTTGTGATAATGTCTGATAATTAGTATTAACAAAATGCTAAATATGATATTTTAAATGTAAAAAAAATCTGTACTAAAAAAAAGGTCTTATAAATCGTTTGCATCCTGTAGAAAACTCTGAATTTCATAGGTTTTTCTGTTTAAATCTTCCAGTGAGGTATTTATACCAGAAGCCTTTTTCTACTTGTGTTTCTACAGGGGGATTATGAAAGAGCAGCCAGGGACATCTCGCAAGTGCCCGGTGCAGAAACGTACCCCAGAGTCCCTTTTAAACTACCTCAAATTCAAACCAAGCCAAGCTACCCTAGCAGTTTCCAGTTCCCAACAACTTACCACAAGCCCTCCCCCTACCACCACCCTCAGCCGCAGCCCAGTCCGCCCTACAGTGCTCAAGGTGCTTACTCGCAACCATCATCCCCTTATATACCTCCTGGTGCTTACCCTCCCCCGAGCTGGGGCTCCTCCTCAGATCAGCAGCCCTCAAGGGTGTCTCACGAGCAGTTCAGGGCTGCCCTGCAGCTCGTGGTGAATCCTGGTGACCCCCGAGAGTACCTAGATAACTTCATTAAGATTGGCGAAGGATCCACAGGCATTGTGTGTATCGCCACAGAGAAGCACACTGGCAAGCAGGTGGCAGTAAAGAAGATGGACTTGCGAAAACAGCAAAGACGGGAATTGCTCTTCAATGAGGTCAGCACGGTGAATGAGAAACCACTGTGCTTTCTCATTCTGTTTCCAATGTCTGCATGTCTTACTTTTTTCTGTCATTAACTCTTCCACAAAGAAGCATAATTTCAACTAGAAAAAGGAAACTTGAAACATGTTTGAGTATAAACTGTTTAAATATTGGGACACATTTTTGGTGATTAGTACCCTTTTCTTTATATATGTATATCTAGGTATTGTTAGATGCACAATATTTTAAATGAAATACAATATCTGGAATATGTTTATTTCTGCTAAGGGTCAAATCCTGTGCTGGAAGCATATGACTCAAAGCAGGTCTCTGCACTCTAACCTGGAATTCCATTCCATCACACGAAAGAATACATGCACACTTAAGATCACTTTATTGGCCATATACAATTTCTTGTATTAGGAACTTGTCTTTCTGCATACTAAGATTATCAGAGGAAACCAGAACATCCAGAGAAAACACACATGAACACAAGCAGATAAAAACTCCACATAGAAGGCAACCCAATCTAGTTTCAAACAAAGGAGCTTTAAGCCATCAGTGCTAATGGCCACAACATACTGTAAGGCTGTTCTATAATGAATCTAAATGATCTAAAAAGCATATTTCGAAAATGTAGACTTGGGGGACATATTGTATATTTAGATAAATCATGATGAAGTTGTTTCCTTTAGAAATAGTTACACACATATTATGAATTGGAAATGTAATGCTGTCCTGATATGAATAAAGCAACTTAAACTGTGATCTTGTAAGAAATGCAGACCACTGAGGTATTTTCAAACTTTGTATTGCACAAATGTGCATTTGTATTAGGTAGGAGCCTTAGATCAGATCCTTCTAGTGCAAACTATAACAATTTTGCACATAAACTTTAAAAAATGAAAGCAACATTCACTTTTAAATTAGAAGTCTTATGTATATCTTAGTTAAGTTTTAATTATATAGAAAATTAAAGACAGTTACTATAAATGATAGTATTGAATCTTATTTTCAAAGCATGACAATCTTATTTAAACTGCCAAAATTAAAATCCTCAAATTCAAAATCATGTTAATCTCCTTATGTTTTTTGATAAGGGTGATGATGTCAAATAGCTTTAAGATTTTAAAGAAAATCCATTTTTAGATATTGGCTTTAGCTTAGACTTACAGAATAAACATAAATTACTTTGCAAATAAATATTTTTATTTTATTTTTTCCCCCTTTTTTGCTGTAATTGTCATACAATTTCATTTTAATGCCCAATGTGGAACTTAAATTGAAGACCTTAGAGGCTAAAAATAAGATTTAAAAATGCACTTGTCAATACAGTAGTTCTATTTAGGAATCTACACTAATTTTTGTGTGATTAAATTGTTATTGGCCAAGAGCAGCCGATTACAGTTCTAAAACAAACTCTACATTAGACTTTGCTTTGATCTCTTCCATGCGAATTAGAATTCCCTGTATTTTGTTATTTTAACACAAGAGAATAGCTTGAATTGTATTGAATTGTAGTTTAACCTACTGTATCAGATTTTTTAATGAATTTTTAGCCATAAGCCTATTTTGTTGATTGTTCTACTGTATATTAAATGACATATAAAATGACATGTAAATTAAATGATATATAATATATATATACACTGTTTTAAAACAGTAAAGTATTTGCCTTTTATGTGGGTGTACTGTTATGAGATTTATAATTTGGATTTTCTTTTCTTTAATTATCCAGGTTGTTATAATGAGAGACTACCATCATGAAAATGTGGTGGACATGTACAATAGCTACCTAGTGGGAGATGAACTGTGGGTAGTTATGGAGTTTCTTGAAGGTGGTGCTTTGACTGACATTGTGACCCACACAAGGTAGGCTTGTGCGTTTTTAAAGAATTTAGTTTGTTTTTATTTTAATTTAAGACTATTCTTACCTGTTCTATATTCTCCACATCTCCCCAAAAAATCATACAATTAATCTTACATTTCAATTTCTTCATGAACAAGAAAAGAATTATAATTGTAATTTACATTTTATGTTTTATTATTTTACATTTTTATCTTTTGAGTAAATTGCTTTTCAAGCAAAGTATCGGGCTGTATTTGCCATCCTGTTATAACATCTAGTTAATAAAGATTTAAGTCAATATATAGCAAATATACTGTAGTTTTGGTGTTTGAATAATAATGAATTTTCATGAATACAACCTACAGGCTAGGTCATGTAGTTTTTAAACTGTTACATTTAGACAACGTGTGCAAACATTTATGTTGTGGTTATACTCTTAAACTTATTCAAGACTACAGTAGTCTCATAACCAGCTCCTAACCTTGCGTTGTTTTCGTTTTGTGATTGTACTGTAACTTCCCAAGGTCAGGTTTAACCAAATACATTTTAAACAAGATTGTTGAAATTTGCATGATACAGCCCAAAAGGTATAGCTGTAGCCTGTAATCTGTAATCATAATTGCCATTGCTTTAACACTACACTTATATTAACTGGCTTGTGACAATTTACAATACATGCAAAACGTGACTCGTGTTTGCCATAATATAACAATGAACCAGTAGATTAGGGTCATAAGTATAGTTGGCTATACTGCCCCATTATCCAGTGCCTTGCAAAATAATTAATCTGCCACAAATCATGAAATATACAAATTTTTAAGTGAACATTTTATTAAAAATATTAGTGCTCAAAATGAACACTTTAATGGGTTAACAAAACTTTTTTTTTTCTATTCAAGTCATGACTGTGGGCCACACAAGGAGGTTCACCTTCTTCTTGTTAGGCCATAGTGTAAATTTAGGTTTTTAGCAGACTGAAGTTTTTTTCTGTTTTTTCATTGCCTTTACTATGAACGTTCCTTTTCCCCTTAGATTTTGACTGGTCTCCTTGGATGAGAAACAGCCCTATAATTCCATCACCAACACATTTACCAGTAGGGATGATAATGATTGGGTGATGTGTTGCATTGAGTTTGCCCCAGCTGTAACACTTTACATTTAGATAAAAAAAAATAATTGTCTTGCCTGACTGCAAAACCTGACCACATGTTTGCTCCATCACTCCATGAGAACTTGGGTGTGACTCTGACATACAACCCTCCTTTTTAGAGTAACTGAGATATTGTTGACTCCTAGACTCATTTTCTTATGTTATTCATAGAACTTTGTAGCTTTTTAAAGTCATCGATGGCTTCATCGTGGCATCCATAACCACAAACCAAAGATATACTGGAGGTTAATTGGCTTCTGGGAAAATTGGCCCTGGTAGTAGTAGGTGTTGATCTGAGTCTGTGTGCCCTTTTATGTACTGGCATTCCATCCAGAATGTACCCCACCTTGCATCCTTTGCTTGCAAGGATAGGCTCTATCTCTCCTGTAATTCTGTATTGGATAAAGCAGTTAGAAAATGAATGCTGTCAGTATCAAATTGCAGAGTTGTTGCAATTTGTTGGACTGTCCCACATGGTTCCAATTTTCTGTTTTTTTGTCTGTTCTTATGATGGTTGAAGCAGAACATCTTATTCCCCAGGTAGCATTTTTCATAGATATGACACCTCAAGAAATGCTGATAACAACATGCAGTCTTCATAATGAAGATATTCATTATCTCTAGCGGGACTTGATTGTTTTTTTACCTGTTCTTTGAGTAATTAAAGTTGTACTTTTGAATAAACTGCAGTGTGCAGCAGTGGTTAGGCCTTTGCACTTGTAACTAGAAGGTTGTGTAAAAATCCCAAGTGAGAAAGGGTACTGCTATTGTCCCCTTGAGCCAACATTGCTCATCCAGAAATAGCTTTATAAATGCATACAAATAAAAATAGTTTGGGATAAAATAGCGAGCCCAATAAATTAGTAAAAGTGATTATTTGAACGGATTGTTACTCAATTATTTTGACAATCTAAACTGAAAACATCAAAAATGGACCCATAATGTTTCTATAAAAGCACATAGCTTTATTAGGACAGTAACAGTTGTGTGCAAAAGTTAAGGCACCCTAAATTAAATTGTTAAATAGTGTTTCAAAGAATCTCTAAGTTAACAGGAGGTGATAACCTCTACATGGCACAAAGGTAAACCCAACATCCTTCTTAAAATTATAATGCAAAATTACTATTCATTTGATGATTTTAACAGGAGAAAAAATAAAAAGTTTGGGCACCCTTCCAGTTGATTCAATGCTACGTTTTTTAACTAGTATTTTTCAAAGGCCCCAAAACTTGACCATTAGGCCTTAAAGACCGTGGTAAAGACTATACCAGGGTTGAACAAATATTCTGATCCTTCTAACCTCTTGGGTTGTGATTGTTGTTCTGCTTACCTTCAACAACCATGGACTCCCTTAAGCAGCTGTCTGAGGACTTGACAATAAATATTACTTACTGTTACAAAGCAGGAAAAGGCTATAAATAAGGTATCTAAATGCTTCCAGCTTGCATTTTTAACTGTCAGAAACATCATTAAGAAATGGAATTTAAAGGGACCTGTTGAAGTCAAGGCAAAATCGGGATGAACCAGAAAAATTGCTGATGTGAACTGTTCAAACACTGGTCAGATTTACAAAGCAGAACCCGGAGATCACTGCAAAGGACCTACAGAAACGTTTAGCTGAAACTGGAGTAGTTCTCCACAGATCCACAGTACAGCATTGTTTACACAAAAAATGATCTGCACAGGAGAGTTGTCAGAAGGAAGCCTTTCCTAAGATCTCATCACATACTGTAAGTCAACATTTTAAGTGAGGAAAACACAGTTACATTGATAAGCCAGAAAAAAAATATGGAGTGCTATAGACTGATGAAACAAAAATTGAACGTTTTGTTAATAACCACAGAAGATACCTTTGGAGAAAACTGGATGAAGCATTTGAAGAAAAAAATATATTGCCAACCATAAGCATGGGGGTGAATCTATTATGCTTTTGGATTGTGTGGCAGGGGCACAAAAAATATTGTGCAGGTGGAAGGAAGAATATGAACAATATAGGAAGAATGTCATGTATGAGCCTACATCATACAGACCTAGACAGGCCCAGCGCCAGGGGAAAAACCTGTAGGGGGGCATCTGAAATTCTGAGGGGGTGGTGATATTTCATTTGAAACGGAGCCATTGCAACTACCCAAGTGAAATCTCGCAACCATGCCACTGATTAGTGCTTCGTGTTGGAAGATAACGACGAGCAATCTGGTATTTAGCGATTAAGTACAGTTTTACGTTCATCAGCACAGATTATTATGCCTGACAAAATACCATATGCATTTATTTTTGCAGCTACAGTACATCAATGGTAACGAGGGTATGAATCATTAAGAAAAAACAGTTGTAAAACCAACAGAAAGCACAAACTTCTATAACTACAGTCGTATTTATATAACAATTGTAAGAATAAGGATAAACGACTGCAAGGAATCGGTCCACCTGAGCAAACAAGATCGTAATAATGTTGACACATTGTTCACATCAAACACTCTGATGTAGTAAATTCAGGGTTACTGTAGTTATCTGACCATTGATAAAGTACAACTATTTTTTAGGGCGCAAATTAAGTAAGCGAAAGTGTTCAAAATACTATTGTCCAAAACTGAGGGGGCGAGACAGTTCAGTTGAGGGGGGTGACACCCCCTTTTGCCCCCCCCCCCCCGGTGGTGCCGGGTCTGGACCTAGATAATTCAGAATTCTAGCCAATTCTAACAAGGTCCTCTCACATCACTCTGTCTTCCTTCCTTCTATATTTATAGTGCTCTATTGCTGTTGAATGCTCATCCTTTATTATGATTCTAATGATTCAAATTAAAGTTTAATTAACCAAAGTAAATAATCTAAAACACCCTTTGATCATCTCTGTTTACCTGACACTTACATCTAGGCAAGCATCTCAAAACCTGAAGTGCTGAGTAAGACCTTGAGTTGTGTAATCAAGAAGTGAACTGCCAACATGGTTAAACTTTGCCACCTCCATCCTCTGGTCATAACTATACTGATTATGTTGTTGTTTTTTCATCCGTACAGAGAATAGTACCTTTTTGAACTATGTCAGCAGTAAGGACAGCATGGTGCTGCAGTGGTTAGCTCTGCTGTCTCACAGTACTTGGGGCCAGGATTCAGTTCTGGATTCAGAGCCGGGGTAATATCTGCCCGGAGTGTTCTCCCTGTGTTATCCGGGATTTTGCCAGGTGCTCCTGTTTCCTCTCTTAGTCCAAAGACATACTTGTAGGTAATTGGCTTTGGGAGTGAGTGTGCGTGGTTGTCTCTGTGTGAGCCCTGCGATGGACTGGAGTCCAGTCCAGGATGTTACCTGCCTTGCACCTGTTGCTCACCAGGATAGGCTCCGGCTGCCCTGCAAACTTGTATTGGGAAAAAGCATTTGAAAATGGATGGAGGAGGATGTCAGTAGTAACAATTCAAAAATCCTATATAGCACATGCTTTTGTGTGTATTTTAATGCTGTGGTTTGGAACACAAAATCAAATTAAATGCAAAGAAGTGCACACACCTGTCTATTTGCCTAATTGTATCAGTTTATTTAGGTTTATTATCAGGTATTTAAATGTTATGTGTACATTTTAATTATATTGCAATATAGTTAATATGATAAGAAGGTTAATTAATGTTTGGGCATAAGTGTAAAAACCTCTGATTAAAGAACAACGGGACATTCAGAATAAAATGGATATTTTATTGAAACTCGTCTTCTTGCAGAATACATGTACATTCTAAATATGCATGTATAGCACTGAGAGAAAACACTTTCCACTTTCTTACATCTTAGGATACTTGCAGGCATCATTTTGAAACTCTTACTAAAGCTTTTTCAAAGGATAGCCCCTTGCTATTGTGTTCTGTTTTCTTCTGCTGTTGTGTATAAGTGCAGTTGTCTGTATGTACTGTATAATTATAGTTATTTCTGTTACACATCTGTCTATGTGGCGGACTGTCAGATGATAATTACACTGTTTTGTGAAGATCCACACTCTCATTGGTATAAATCGTGAGATTATGTACAGTTTAATTAATTTTTCAGGAGATCTCATTCCTGGTCGTGCAGTGCAATTTTGTGCTGCTTTGCATTAGACTTTTGAAATGCAAATGTGTTTTTTTTCTTCATTGGCAGAAGCACCTCTTTTTAAACTCTTAAGTTAAATGTGTTTTTACTTTCACTATACAGTAAATATGGGATTTATTTGAATCACAAAGGACTTTTAAACAACCTTCTGGAGCAATGAAAAAATCTTGTAAATAAAGGACTGTTCTAGACTCCATTTGAAACAAAAGCACAGCTTACAATATTTTTTTTTACCTAACATTTTGTCTATTTAAACAATAATCCATCGGTTCAAATACATTTCCAAAGTACTGTTTTGTTTTCCTGTGGATGATCAAGTTGTTTCTCAAGTTTGATGAATGTATGATGATAATAATTTCATCATCGACACTTTTTATAAATCAAAATAGGTTTTGTCCTACTGTACGTATTTTTGTACACAGTTGTGCTAACTAACCTAATCCTGACTATAATTGTTAGTGATTCCTACTAATGCAACAGTGATTTAAGAAGGTACAGTACGCATGTACTGTATCAGTATACATATTAAATTAATTCTAAATTAGAATTATTTGTATTTATATCTGATGTAAATCATTGTTAATTAATGCATTTTACAGCATTTCTCTATTACTGAATTTACCTATATTGGGGAAAGCTGTTCATCTCGCTTCACAGGAGAAAAAAAAATGAATGTGAAGCTATGTGCTCACTGTTTTGAGATTATTTTAATCAGCAACAGCAAAGTAAAAGTTACCTAGGTAACTTACTGTAATGTACACCAATACTAATACATTAGGAATAAAGCCAACATCCATACAGTACAAACGTCAATTCTCTAAAACCATATTGTAAACTAACAAATGTTTAAAAAACAGAGAAGGCTGCTTGGTCCATCTAGCTCATTTACGTTCAGTAGGTGTTATCATTTAATTGATCAAAAGATCAAATCCAGTCATTTCTTGAGAGTAGACAGGGAATCAGTTTAAAAAACATAGCTAGGTTTTTCCAGACCCCAACAGCCCTTTGTGTAAAAATGTGCCTTACTGTATGTGTGTCCTTAGTTTGGTGCTACAGTAAACCTACATTTTATTGTTGCTTGTATTATGAATACTGTTGCAAAAATTGTTGGTTTTCACATAATTCTATACTCATAATAGGTATTTCAGATTTTTTTTTCCATTTTCCAAGGTAAGAAACAGTGCCAAAAAATAGGTGTCCTCTATGTTTCTCCTTGCAGCTCTGTTCTCCCACTTCTTTGTAAACAGTATGCTCCTCCATCATTTAGACTTGGGCTACTGCCAGGGAAGTGTAATGATTGGTGCTGAATTATGTGGAGCTTTTGTACCTCATACTAGTGTTAATTAGGAATTAATGTGGTGATTTCAATCGAGTGTCATCTGAAGCTTTCAACGGTAAAAGCTATGCGCAGCAGTGTACAGCAACACCTATTTCCCAGTTTTTTATTTCCAAATTGTTAAAATAATACTAGATGAACATGTGTTATTTTCTTTGTCTGAGAGGTGTTGGGGAATCAGATTTTCTGCTTCTTAGTACTTCCCCCACATCATGACACATCCCAGATTAGCTGCCAGGGTCTTTTATGTCTGGGTTGTTTATATTCCTTTGAGTTTCAAAATGTTTGATTATATTACTTCATGATTCAGTCCACACCTAATGGTTTTAGGCTCCTTGGGGAGATCATGATGGAACTGAAGGAAGATCATTAATTTCTCTTGAGTAAGGCGGGAGAGCCAGGGGGAAGACTGTCCATGGAATAGGATCAGGCAGCAAACATGGGTTTTCTGTTCCACATCATTACTTAATATTTTGTAATATAAATAGAAAATTGTTTACCCATATATATGTAGAAAAAATGATGATTTTATCATTATATGTCTCCTTTTTCTACATAGTTAATTGATTTGAAAAATATATATACAATAACAAATATCAATATGTTCTGAACAAGCCCTTTTGTTTCTCGCTCTCAGATTACAAGGAGATGGGAGAGGGTGAAGATTATAGTAAACAGCAAAGTGTTGCTTTTAAAGTTTTATATGACCAGTCTTTTTAGTTAAACTATTCAAAGCTGTGTTATTTATTCACACAAATGTTGTCAGCATGACCTGGAAATAGCAAATCACACAACTACAATTGAGCAGTGTACCATAATCCATTTGTATAGTACTGCAGAAATGAGACTTCAGGAATTATTTAATTGAAAGATGTGTCATTATTTTTTAAGAATACGAATAGGCCCTTATGCTCATTCTTGTGCAAGTGCAGTGAGCACCTGAGAGCTGATTCTGAGCTTGGCTAAAAAGCAAAAAAGGTAGCAACAACAAAATGAAAACCACAGAAAGAAGAGAAGGCAGAGTAAGAGTCTGGTTCAAGGTTGTATGCAGAGGGACTGTCAGATTTTGACTGCTTTCCAGTGAAGAAACTAATCAAACAAGTCAGAAGTCTGTAACTATATGTGTCAGGCTCCATTTAGGTTGTGTTATAATTTATGAAGCATTGAAAGAATTCCTTCTGTAGGCACTGACCGTAAATCATGAAACGTTTTTATTGATATACTGTGTTACACTTATTTTTAAAAACAATGTATAACCTGACAATACTGGCAATATAAACTTAATTACAACCGTTATTCAAGACAAAACAAAATTAGGCGTCAGATATGTTTAAGATTATCCATGTTGCTCATCACAATTACACTGAAAATTTTGGAGGTATAGAGACCTGTGCCATCAACTAAGCTAGGTAAATGTTTGCTCTAAATGATTTTTGAATTATAGTAATCAATTGTTTGAGGTTTTTATAGATGCATCAAATGAATGTGTTTTTGCGTTCCTCATTTTCATCAGATTCATTTCTCGAATAAAAATTTGACTAAAAGATTCCAGTTCATTATTTCTCTTCATTTTTACTAGCCCTACCAATATGTAATGTTTTCCTGCCATAAAAAAATATTTTTCACAGCATGCCTTATCATCTTTGTCTTTTTACAAGCTGCCTGCACCCTACAGTTTATGCGCAATTTATTATTTGTAACATTTTCATACATCATTAATTTATTTTCATTCTGTCTGTTTTTTGCTCATGTGCCTTGTGGAAATGAATGTGGTGCAGAAGCAGGGTAAAACAGCTCTTTAAATTATACTCAGTAATTAAAAAAACAAATACAAAGTTATATAGCATTTTGTTTCTCTCCATACACAAAATGATATAACATCATTTATTCTTTTACATTTTACTGTTAGTAACTGAAAAGTAACTGTTTATCAGATTCTCTGATATTACTGTAGTACTTACAGGTTATATGTCATGCTTTTTATTAATCTTGTAATCAATAATGACAAGCTAATTTAATCAAGCCAGCATGATAATATTCTTATTAAGGTGGATATATTTTTCATTTGCTGCTGCTTTGTGATCTGATGTGTCTGTTTAAAGTTTTGTAATGCAGATAGTTTCTATGGTAACATGCAAAAAATCTAAAGTACTTCATGCAAGGTGTTGATATATTGAACTCATGGCACAAACTATATTAATTTTATCTTTCGGAGAAAGTTTTCTGGAAACTTTGTACAACTACAGGCAGACATTTTGCATAATTTTGCATAGTCTATTGTACAGTTTTGGCACAACATATCTTGACACATTTTGTACACTACTTGCTATGTAAATTGCCATTACATTTTCTATTTTGTTGCTTTTATACAGTGCCCATCTCTTTCTAATTTTATGATTCCTGTCATATGATTTTAAAGTACATCAGAGCTGGTCATCTACAGCCTTTCCAATCTGGTTTTTCAAACATATTGCTACAACCAGCTCCTTTATGATTTGGAACTGATACTAAGATGAACTGATATAGCAATGAAGTGCATTTTAGTATCATACTTTCAAAATGGATCTGAATTGGAAAGGCCAAAGGTTGTGCAGCCCTGTCTTATATTTTTCTAACCTATTTGCAAAATAACATTGAATTTAATTTGGTATGTACTGTATGTACTTTTTCAGCCATTGCCCCATGTTTTGTATCCTTGGCAAATTTAACAATTTTATTGCTGTCACTTTGGTATATAATCTATATACAGTACGTATGAAGAACAGCTGTCCTACCACTGAAATCCATGAGACTCAACCATGCTCAACCAGACTCAACCATCACAGATGCTTCTCTGTATCCTATGCTCATGTCAGTTTTGAATCTACATTGCACGGCATTAATTCACAGAACCGTACATTTGACAATCACTCTTTCTCCTTTCTTTCTTGGCTGTTGCCAATGCATCTTTGTAGCCTGAAATATACCAGATCTAACAAAATAGGATAGAAGGGAAAGCTGAGGTGTAATTCTTAAGATTTTAAATAACATGGTCATGTGAATTAAAAAATTGTAGCAGTGAATTATTTTTTCTAACATCGAAAGACAGGGTAGAAATACAATATGTTTGATAGACATAAACACAACATCAAACCGATTTTATCCAAACCAGTATTCAACTTTACTAAAACTTTCCTAATATATATATTTTTTTTTTTGCATTTCAGGATGAATGAGGAGCAGATAGCCACTGTCTGCTTGTCAGTATTGAAAGCTTTATCATACCTTCATACGCAAGGTGTTATTCACAGGGATATCAAGAGTGATTCCATACTTCTTACAAGCGATGGAAGGGTAGGCATTTTTAAGTAGAATCTCTTGAGGCTAAAATGGCATTTGTTATGCAAGAATGCATCCAATTACAATTTTAAAACATCTTTTATTATTCCACTTGTTCAAAATTGATCTAATGTAATTTAGCTGAAATGAAATGTTTTGTTCCAAATGCTAATTAAGATGTGCTGTTTCTTTTAGTCAAACATTTTCTCATTATATACAGTTCATTATAATGTTTGAATCTATACATAGCTGTTTGGTTGAATTCTTATGAATTCAAGAGGACAATGAATCATACATGCTTGTTGTGTTATAATATTTTTGGTGATTAAACCTGCCTGTAATATAATTATAATGTAGTCAAGCTAATGTTGCAACATGTTAGACAAGGCAAACATTATCTTTAAAAGCAAAGAATATTGATGTCATGTGATATCATGTGTAAGGTTTATTATTACATATATCCTCATATGTAATATGAGGACGATTATTACATATCCTCCTCAATTCCTCGGCTAACACCTCTGATATCACTTAGCTATACAAGAAGTCCTAATTCCTTGAAGTTTTACTTATTCATGCCTCATGAAAATCGTTAATTGTGCTTGAAATTTGTTTTTAGATTACTAAAATATTTGTGTATTTTAAATGTTAATACTCAAAAAAATGTTTGTTGGTATGGATATTTGTAATTCATAGTTAACAGTTTAGTAGCAAGAAGTAATAGAAAATAGAGAAAGGCTATTCGAATTTCACTTGCCTTCCATCGTTTCCATATCTTCAAAAAAAGAGGTTAAAAGTAAATGACTCAGGTAGAAACAGAAATCACTATGTTCTTTAGAATGACATTTAAATGAAGAAAGTGAAGAGAATGGGGTATATAGAGAATACATTACAAACATTATATTAATTGTTCAACACCTAATAAAACTGCTTCCCATTTAGCTGACAAACTTCCACATCAAAAGTGTAGTTTGGTATGTTAATGCAAGACTCATTTGGCTTATTAGTATTATTTATTATTTTCATTGTGTGATTTGCTGTTATGGTTAATGAAAATGAACCTTAGTGGCTGTTAGGTTCTTACATTACACTTATTTTATATGTGATGTTATCATGAAAACATATCTTTAATCATTAATGAATTTACATAAATTAATTTTCAAAAGAAAAATGAAGTAGGTATGTATTGGGCAGATAACCTTCATTATCTTTTTATTTTACAAAACAAATGTACTGTTTTGAATTTGTACAATAATGATTGTGATCCTCAACTGAAGCATATAGTATTTTTGACAGATCAAACTTTCAGACTTTGGCTTCTGTGCACAAGTATCCAAGGAGGTTCCTAAAAGGAAGTCACTGGTTGGCACACCTTACTGGATGGCACCAGAGGTGATTTCTAGGTTACCATATGGAACTGAGGTAAATGTCTAAATCTTTCAAATTAAAACTAAGCACACACCTTTTGAACATTAATCATTTCACTACAGGCATTTAAAATATAATAAAAAATGATATGCAGAAGGTGATTTACTATTACCTTTACTCTGCCTGTTCTAAAAAGTAATTCAAGATAATTGGGTCTGGTATCCACCAATAGCTTCATATATATGAATTATACTGAACCACAGTTTCTTTTAGGTGTTATAGATGATATCTTAAATATTAATGTTCATAGTTCTTTTGCTCTATCATGTTTCTGTTTTCAATGGAATATAATTGGCAGGAGAATTTGGCATACTTTTAACAAATAAAATTGGCCTGATTGAATTACAATATTTACAACAGCTCCATTTTAACACAATAGTTATTTTAATGCATATTTGTATAAATGGCATTGGAATATAAAAGTGCAAAGAAAGAAAATATTAATCTCCAGATACACTGCCACTTGGCTTACATTATTGTCTTTTGAGAATGTGGGTCTCCAGTTCAGTGATATTGATATTCAGTGATATTTATTGGAGCTACAATGTAGGCTTTAGAGGTGGATTGTTTTAACCTGTAAAAAATTTAAACTGAATAATTAAAAAATGAAAAGAAAAAGTAATCGGAGGAGAGAGGCACAGAGAGCTTGCCTATGCAGAAATTGTTGTTGTTCTAGTTTTGGAATTACTTCATTTTTGATGTTATAACTTTTGAGTGTGCAGTTTTAAATGAATTAGAGAATTTTCTGCACTCTCTTTTTTTTTATCTTTTTTGTGATTGCCGAAATTTCCAACAGGTGCTGGCCTTCTTCAGCTGTCTTTCACTTTCCTTACAGGTGGATATATGGTCCCTGGGGATCATGGTCATAGAAATGGTAGACGGAGAGCCTCCTTATTTTAATGAGCCACCTCTCCAAGCTATGAGGAGGATACGGGATAACCTACCTCCAAGGTTAAAGGAGTCTCATAAGGTTTGGGTCTACTAACTTTGTAGACTGCTACCATCTAGTATTATATGTTTCATGAATGTGGTAATCCATAAGCAATTAAAATTATTTAAATGTTATCTGTCTGTGGTTTGATATACCTCAAAAGAGAAAAAGAGGTTAAAGTAGCTTCAACCTGAAAGACATGAGGGTGCACCTTATTGATCTTGGGGGACAAAAATGTGGGAGAACCTCATCTCACAAGTGGGTTTCTCCTTTTTCTGAATCTATTAGCTTCTTGGGAGCTGAAAACCCCAGAGCTTCACAAAGATCCAATGCACCATGCCAATTCTAATTTTCTTTCTCTACTGCAAAATATGCTGGTGAGTTGAGGAATCAAACTCTGGTCACTAAATCGAGCAAGTAACCACATTTCAAAAGTGAAGTCTGTATTGTAATCTGTATAGCAATAAAATTCTCCTGCAGCAGGAGGCCCAGCCTTATGGCATAGGGGAGTTTTTTTGTCATCTGAGGAGTAGCACTACACTATACTGAAGCTGGAGTTCATGCTAATGTTAGCCTACAGTTAGCCATGATCAAATTCCCTGAAGGGCAAAACAACACTGATATACTGAACACACCAGAAGCAGTGCAGTGACCCAGACAGTAGAAAGTGTTGCATATTGTTTTTTGCTATGTAAATCTACTTTTAGTCACTTAAGTAAAAACACCATACAATTTCTTCATGTCCGCTTAGAATAGCACTGAATATTTTAATGAAATATTGGTTTTGTTTTTATATTTCATATGTTAACAAGCAATACTTTAATTTCTTGACACCCCCAAAGATTTTTCTAAGTAATGAAACAAGATTAAACCTGCATTAAAATTCTACTTTTTATGTTAATATCAGTATGAATCTGCAGTACAGTATATTGTGGCTTTCCATGGCTTCCTGTTTCATTACTGTAGATATAAAAATCAGGTAGCATGCATGTTAAATCTATAACCATGGATGAAAGCAAAGAACTCACAAATGAAGAGACCAAAAGTTGTTGGTTGTTAGAGAATTATAGTCAGAGAATAACAGACCTTAGTTGCATCTTGGGTTCACCAAAGTCTCCAAATCTTCAATTAGTCACCACCTCCTTGCCAATAGACTATAGGGAAGGGCAGCCAGAAAAAATATTCAGACCAACCAACAAATGTAAGCACCTAGAGTTTGCTAAACAACCTTCGCAGTTGGATTGGAACTGAGTGCTATGCTCAGAAAAAAACCAAGATGTATCCTGTATATGCAGTGTCATAAGCAGAATATCATGCTTACTGTAAAATGTGGTGGTGGATCTTTAATGTTATGTGACTATTTTGCTTTAGCTGGTTCTAGGGTCCTTGTTAACTTAATTGCCATCATGAACTCTACCAAGCACCAGGATATTTTAACCAAAAGACCTGGTTGCCTGTGCTAAGAGGCTTAAACGTGGTTGCAAGTGCATCTTCCAGCAAGAGAGTGACCCAAAGCACACCTCAAAATCTATAATGAAATGGTTAATTGACCATAAAATTAATATTTTGCAATGATCATCTCAGTCTCTGGACAGAACCCCATTGAAAACCTGTGGTTGAAACTGAAGTGGGCAGTCTATAAAAGCAGATTAAAGGATATCAAATATCTGGAATGATTCTGTTTGGGGGAATGCTATAAGATCCCTTCCAATGTGTTCTCTAATCTCATAAAACATTTTTAAAAAGGCTCAGTGTTGTTATCCTTGCAAGAGGAGGGTACACTATGTCCTGAAAACACAGGTGCCAATAAATGTGCCACTTAATTTTGGAACGAAATGTATTATTTCAGAAATGCATAATTTGGATTGATTCAATTGAATCATTAATATGGTAAACATATATTCCACATATTGGAAAATTACAGTATTTTACCCCTGCTTGAACCTAGTTTTACCACCCATATTGTTCTGACTATGTACTGTAGCACAATCCTCTGATATTGAAATGTTCATGCATTCAGATATCATTTTAAGATTTTAAGAAATAAGAGACATATTGAGAAATAGGATTATATAATCTAAACTTTCTAAACAAGTTCTGGAAATATTTGTTTTTGTGACAAAAGATCTCAGCATCATTAATGGTTTTATTTTCTCCTATTGTAATAATAAGTAGTGATTGTAGAAAAACTTGTTCAAATTTATAATTATGGCCTAAAAACTCCAAACTTAATTTATTCTGTGTTATGTAACTAGTTGCATTCCTGAAAAAATAATTTTGTAAATATGAACAATGACGTGGTGTTTAATAACTTTGTATAGACATAGATGTCTTATATTTTTCCATGACTACCCTGTCAGATTTCCCATTCTGAATTTGTATTCTATGTGTTAGGTGTCGTCTGTCCTGCGAGGATTTCTGGACTTGATGCTGGTGAGGGAGCCTTCGCAACGAGCCACTGCACAAGAACTGCTGTGTCATCCATTCCTGAAGCTCTCAGGGCCCTCTTCCTGCATTGTACCCCTTATGAGGAACTACAGGCACCGCTGACATCCTGCTCAGTAGCTCACCTCTGTTGCAAGACTGGCTTCAAGTAACTATACCTTTATGGTAGCAAAAGACTAATTAGCTTAAGAAAATTGTGCTGATTAGAATGAGAGACATCTACTTTTTGTGCAGTCATTCAAAGCACACAGATCTCACAGTTTTGGAGGACTTTTAGCCCTTACAGAATTTCTGCCTACGGAGCAGGAACCCTTTGCGGCTATGATTTAATAGTTTTCTATGTACTAGCGGTAAGTTTTGAGCACAGCACATCTTATCTGTAGACTTCTAGCACTTTTGGGGCTCAATTTCTTAGGAATATCATAGTATCTGGCTTCCAGTCAGCATAGTTGATGAAGCACCATGAAACTACTTGCTTCTGTCAGATAAATAGATTACAGCACATTCAGGACTTATCAATGGAGTCTTACTTAAAGAAATTTATATGGCCATTTTCTATGTGTTGGAAGGCTGGCCATATTTCTCTGGTTTAAGGAAAAGCACTTTTCTTTTTTAACACTAGCAGTGTAACGTATTTTAGATTAATTGTAATATTCTGTACAGTTTTTGATAATTTGCAGTATGTTGTTGTGATGTAATCATTGTGATATGAGCAGTATTAAATATAATTTAATTAAAAATTTCAGAAAAGGTCTTTCCTACTATTTATAATCCCTTTATAGATAATAAATGAACCTAAACTGTGATACTGTCTGTGTGACAACCAGAATATATTTCATAACGTACATGAGGGCAGGAATAAATCTTTGTCAAAAATGGGAATGACAGATTTTTTTGTATATTGATAGTATTATTTATTTTTGAATTGGAGAATTGATTTATTTTTCAGTAGGGTTTCTTTTTCTTTTTTTTATACCAACAGATAATGGTGTTGATTATCTTAATCAAGTAAGCAATATTTTCATCTTCTGTGACTTTATTTAATAATTAGAAATATCCATATCAATTATTTTAAAATAGATTTTCAGAAAGTAAAGAAATGGTGTTTAATATGGACATTACATTTTTTCAACAGAATTTAAAAAATACACTGAGTGAAGGCCTTGCCTGTTTTGCCGAATTTTAAAATGAGAACTTGTTTAATTGTTTATGTATTTCCAACACAAAGTTGTTCCAAAAACAGTTAAAGAAATATGAAAAACATAATATACAATTGATAAAGAGTAAGCCCTATTCATCTTTGATGTTAACCTATTTATCCTCCATTAGACTTCCAAGCCTGATGTAGAATCTATATTTCAAAACTGTTTCACTCCACATAGATTCTTGTTATGTTTTTGGAATTAAAATTTAATGTGTTTTGTAAATATGAACACATTAACGTGTGCTGCTGTCTAAACCTTGATGAATGTTAAAATTTGAATGACTAATAATTAAATGTGGTGTTGCTTGTTGAGTGAATTCGCATGTTTGTTATCAGTTAAACTGGTTTTCAATAAAAAAATAAAATGAAAGATTTATTGTACATACTTTGTCAACTGTATCTCCCAGGAAACGTCGTTCAAACATGTGTTAATTATTTTATAATCAGCACTTCCTAATGTCACTAGCTTTTTATTTTATCTTACTGCTTTTGTTATCTTTTTCTGGTTAACTGTTTTGAATAATAATAATGATAATATCAACAATAACTGTGGCAGATAACTTGTCTTTTACAACAAAATATATCACCTTATTTCCTGATGATTAAAATCTGGACATGTTTAATTTTCTTAGTGTTATGCTACAGTATCTAATATAACAATAACATAAAAATGTAATGTTCATCAGAACTGCTTTATCTCACTTTAATAGTCATTGCCATTTTCATGCATGGTTCTCTCCTGAGTTAAGTATAAGCTAACTGTAAAAAACTTTAATGCTGAAGTAAATATGCTTGAATAATAAATTAAAAATGTCTGCATTTAGCCTATTTAGGTAATTTTGTGGTTACTAGTTAAGCTGAATCAAGTATTGACATACACAGAAGTGAGCAGTCGGGTGTCACACCCGAAGAAGGCTCCACAGCGGAAATGTTGTGTTTCCTTTCTTCTCTTTACAGCATGGAATAAACCTATTACTTGTTCCTTTGCAGCCTACCCATGCTGACGCAGCTACCCACCTGAACTACTTATGTTCATAGTGCTATATTACCCAGATTTAGGATTACAAAAACTAAATTAAACATCTTCTGATGGATGTTTGCCCAGTCTTTAATCTAACATTTTGGAGTTTCCTTTGCTTCTTCCATTGTGTTTGCTAATCATTCTATTTTTGTATCATCTGCAAACTTACACATACTGTACAGTAGCTAGTTTAAAAGCCTGGAATCTGAAAGAGCAGTGGTCCCTGTGGTAATCTGTGTACTCTGCCTAATTCCTAACTATACTTCAACAAACTGATCTGCAAAATATTGTTTTATTGTGTTGATAATTCATATATAATAATAAGATAATTCAAATTTAGACTAATTTTGTGAAACTGATGTTTGAAACAGGTTACAGTTAGTAGTGATCAGTTGAATTGAACATTTTAACTAGGTATTTAAATTATTTCAGTTAAACTATGAAAGAGTTTGTATTTTGTTCAGGAAAATTTACAGTTTTACACAATTTACTGCAAATTGGCAGCAGCTCAAATGTAAATTGGAAGCTTTATAATCAATGGTCCCTTGGACCTACAGTAACTTTGGTGGAAAATTTGGTGGTAATAATAATTAATTTGGATATTATGTGGTGGTAATTATTTTGTAATTTAAAATATTGGGTAAAATACAACTTTGGCATTTTTCAAAATTAATGATACATTGTGCTCCTAAAATACCAGCTCTCACCACATTGCATAGTTAAAGTAAAACAATAGCAGTGTGAGGTTTTGGTTAGCTATACATATTTTATTATATTACACTATTATATTATGTATATTATATTATACTAAATATCATGAACTTTGTATACAATTGCACACACATTGAAAATAAAGAAGATAAGGGATAATGTAATAAATTACAAACCCCCTGTAATTTGGTTTTCTTCAAGGTTTCTTAACATAAAACAATATTTCAAATCGTAAACATTAATGTAAAATTGTACACAGATAAGTGTACTTTATTGCCCTTACTATACATAACTATAAGATAAATTTCAAGTGGGCTATACAATAGCCAAAAACCTAATGTTGCAAAGATTGTTTTCTAAGGCATTTGCTCTTGCAGGTCTCTTTTGTTTTCAGTTTTGTTTTAAACATTTCAAATGTTTTATTATATATCAAATAATGGTAATATATTTTGCAATGTTTTAATATTACTATTATTTTAAATAAAGTTCTTCATTAAACCTTACTCCATTTTCTCTATGGTTATTGATCAGTTAATTATAACCTGTTTTTTGTTGTCTTTTTCCTAAAAAAAAAGTATGGATCATTTATATTCTGTTTCACATCTACCATTCCCAGTTTATTACACAATTAAAGCTTTGGGTTCTTTGCTGATATATTATTTAATTTTTAAATGCATCTTCATTTGAAATCATTGTAAATGCATAGTATCTAGCTAAAGAATATTCCTGTGACTTTTAATGAACAATTCATACTGCACGTGGTGATATTTTATTATTGTCTGAAGTGCTGATTGAAGTAAGGCTGATCTCCTGGCCTATCTACCACAGCTGCTAAAGTTACTTTGTCTAAGGAAATGAAAGAGAGTGGATCCTGTTTAGATTTTAGTGATGTGGTCCAGGCATACGTCCGATTGTGTGCACTAGGGGACACATGGGTCTTTTAGTGATGCAGTAGTAAGCAGGCCTGCAACACCTATATTCCAAGTTAGATTTCACCACTCAGATATACAGTAGATGTTAAGCCTGTCTGCCTTGTTTATTTTATAAACAGCACTTCTTAACAGTAGCCTTTTATCTGACCTTCTTCCTGTTGTTGACCTTTTCTCTTTCACAATTTTGCAAAAATACAATACTATGGTCTCTGTTTACATACATCATTTCTTTCATAAAATAAAATTATGTTTGGTAATCCCTAGATATGAGGCATAACTTAATCAAAACTGTTTAGTATTTAATATTGAAGTTTACAGAAAGGCACTTCTTGGTGAAGTATAAGCCTTCTATCACTTAAAGAAATACATTTGAAATTAAATAACAGTAGGTGGGACCTCTAGTCAAAGTCAGATATTCAGTTTCCCAAATGTAAACATTTAAATCCCTTTGACATTAGTATACTCCAATCTACATCTTCTCTATACAGTTTAGTCAGTTTTAGTCATCCAAGAGTTCTTCATTAATGTTAAGTAACAAAAGCAACCGAGTGATATTATCTCAGATCGTATCAAACGACTTTGACTTAAAGTTAAGCTTCAATTATGACAATTAATTATCTCAGTGGCATATTGTAAATACAAATGGAGCAAATGAAAAAACAAATTAAATCATAATGGGAGCACTTAATAGTTTCTAAAAAAGAAGCCTGAATCTCAGCTTTATAACATAATTTTGTACAAAAGTCTGTAAAAAAACTCTTACTCTTGAAATATTCTCCCACATCAAGCTTCAACAAATGCAAGTGAATAAATAACATGAAGTTTTCACCACATCTAACATCTATCACCACTGTTAGAACAAGTGCTGTCTTGGACTTTTTTGGACTACTCCAAAATGTATGACACACTAAAATTTGCAACCTTACATCTGAAGCTACAGTAAAGCCTTATTGTCATTTTTCAACAAGAAGCTTTTTCCTCAGCATGAAAGGTGAGAAAAATGGTAAGATCAATATTTTCTCTCCATAGACGAAGTGGCAATAATCAGACACCAATGTTCCAGTGTTTGCATTTATCATGCCACTAGGAATTCTGAGTTTTTCCATCACTCCTCAGCAACTGCTTTGTAATTTATCCATCTGCTTCTGAACTTCATCAATATTATTAAGGTATGAAGAGCATTTATATATTAACAGACAAAATTCAAAATAACAAAACAGTTGTTCACAATATAATTAATTTTGTGGCCACCCTTTGCCTTAATTGTTATTAGAATTATCCTAGCAATTAAGCAGGGACTGTTTCCACTATCTTTTTGCTGATAGTTCAGGAATATTCTGCCATTCCATTTCTAGCATCTCTTCCTTATTCATTGTTTCAGTTCATCAAGGACTTGTTCTACTCAATAAAGATTAGGGCATGAGGTGTTTTCAATGCTATTCTACTTGAAGCACCAAGGGACATGGTGCAACTATTGTATGATACTGGCAGTAACAGCAAATAAGAACCTTGTAAGGCATTTGTAAATTTGAGGTGATATTCTTGAGGCCCTTACGAGTCACTGATTGCAGTTAAAATGGGGTTTTAAAATGGGGTATAGACAGCTTTTAATTTATTCACATTTACTTTTCTTGTTCTTTGTAGATGGATTTCCAGGAAAGCAGTTACCTAATAAAAATCAGTGAGTCGCATCAGTGTGCATTGTACGAAGGAACAAGTAAAGGTTAATTCCACCCTAAGAAAGTAGCAAGAGGTAACTACTTTTATCCTACGTCAAATGTATAAAATGCTAAAACATTATTTTTTCTTTCTAATATTCAGTGGTATTAACCATTTTTTGTTCCTTCATAGTATAAAACGTTATCCTTTTTGTGAAGATCAAGGGCACATTATTGGTTTGAATGATGGTTTTGCAGGATATATTGGAAAGGCCAAAATAAATACACTATATTGCATCATCCATTATATGTTGCAGAATTATATATTTTGATATACAGAATTTCAGAATTAAATTAAGTAATTCTTTTCAACATATTGAACATACGTTGTGACAGGTTCCATACTGTACATTAAATATAAAATAAGGTAGCGAAATATTTTATTGTACATCTCCCACATACAGTACATCTAAAAATATATTGTTATTTTTTAATTGGATATTATTACCGGGAATTGGAACTGTAGATTGAGGTATCTCAACATAGTGTCAAGTTTAGGAGCATCAGAGTAAGGAGATGTTTGCTGAGATGTCTGAAATTCACTTTGATTTACCTTTGTTTATTAAGTTCCTAAAAAATCATTAAGAGTTTCATCAACAGACCAGGAACATGGCACAGAAACAAGCAGGTACAGAGAGAAAAGAGGAAAAGACAGAGAGAGAAAGGAGAGTGGAGGACAGAGAAAACGTGTCAGTTGACAGTGCCTTGAGGTAAGTATTTGAACCTTAATAAGAGAGCTTGCCATTTTTGTTGTATTTAGAAAACTCTGATTTCCTGTATAGAGGAAAATTTTATATTATAATAGAGTTATTATATTATTAGGCCTCCTCCTCCTTCTTCTTCTTCTTATTATTATTAATAAGGATAAGAATAGGAATAATTTATCTATTTATTAAAAAGGGTGCCTTTCCAAATCCAAGGGTGCTGTACTGTACATATAGAACAAAAAGACAAAAATAATATAATAAAAAGTAAGAAAAATTAAAATAGAACATACAGGATAAATAGAAGGCAATCAAACACAGGCCATAGTAAAAATGTGAGTTTTAAGTTTAGATTTGAAAAGAGTCAAATAATTACCCTCTCGAAGAGCTGGAGAAAGGGTATTCCACAGCAATTGAGCAGCTCAGAAAAAGTACAGTCACCAAAATCCTGAGATTTAGTCCTAGGTACAGTGGTCTATTCTAGTCACATTTGTTTTTTACATTCCAATGTAAGAAACAAGTAGGCTTACTCTGGAATACATGACAGAGCTCTAATATTTCTCTCAAAAGCAATGAGATCCCATTAATTGCCCCTGAGAGAATAATATTTTAGTTCTCACTTTCATTGAATTACTTCAAACAGAAGAAAAGAAGTGAATGTTTAAAAAGCATAGAATATACACGAGTACACAAAGAAAATGAGTTACATTAATTTATTTTGTTAAATAGAATATTTCACATTTTTCTTAAATTCAATTAAAAGTTCATCAGTTCTATTAAGTTAATTCTCCTGATGCAAATGTTTACTTTAAAGTCATGACATAAATATTTTTTTTTCCTCTTATGCAATATTATGCTGTAAATACACATTTTGCACTACCCCAGCCAAAAGCATACACTACAGAGAAAATTAAATGTTTAACTTATGGTTTCGATAAGTTTATTTACACATTTTACATATTTATACATTCAAAGTAATTAATGGTGCACTTCATACTGTGAGACCTGGTAAAGAAAGCATATATTGTCTAAAGCAAGGAAAACAATGTAAAAAATGCATAATAATAATAAATGCAGCATTCAAATAAATACTTTAGCATATTAAAGATTGTGCTTCATGTTTTTTGAATGGCTTGTTTGATAGATTCTCCAGTTTAATTAAAATCATGGATATAATACCTGTAACTTTCAAATTAAAATTAATCATATTTGTACCTTAACTCAAGAACTCTGTGAATAAATTACCATTCCTATGAAAGACAATGTACTGTTAACTGTCATTTTCTTTAACAATATTAAAAGTCATCACATATTCTTATACAGTGATCTGTCTCTTGGAAGCTGTGGTTGATTTGCAGTCATTTTTTGATGGATATGATAGACAGAAAGAGTAATTACAATGACAATTCCCAGAATTATTCCCAGAATCAACGGCAAGGTCTCCTCTAGCTGTTCCCTCTGGTCAGTAATACATTTATAGGCTGTGGAGAGAGAGAAACAAATGACATTACAACTCAGACCTGACAGGAATATATAGGAAGTAGAAGGCACTAGAGAAGCAGGACTAAAATTCAATATCAAAGCAAAGGAACAGACACGCTTATTGATCACTTCCAAAATTGAATCTGAAAGAGCTTGAAGCTTTAATATTTGAAGTTGAAAACATTTAAACTTTAGCAGTTCAACAATGAAAGTATTCAGTAAAAGAAAAAAAATAATTGTTAAGTCATTAAGTTACAGTATGTACAGTATGAATTAGACTGTAGTAAAGCCAAATATGTCAACAAGCTCTTTTAATTAATAATTGCCATACAGGTTAGATGCATTTACATAATATGCACATGTATTATATTTTGATGGTATCATTTTAATGTAATTGTACCTGTATGCTGTATATAAGTATGTTAAGTATTGTCATATCACTCTATGACAATAAACAAGACTATCGGCGTTTGTAATCTGCAGACAATGTTAAGAACTCCCAAAATTATAGTATGATTATGTGTGAACCTGAGATCAGGATGAAAATCATTTGCAGGAGGAAGTCTGAGAAGCATGTAATTTTCCAGAAAATGTTTCCATTACAATAAATGTGTCCCTCATAAGTGTGATTCTTTATTCTGTTCAAACTAAATATTTTGTATACATGTAAAAATAAGAGATACACATGGGAACTAAACCACAGTTTTTGGTTTCTAAGTTTTGTTAAAAAAGTATATTAAACAGATGAAATAAATCTATGACTGTTAATACATAACATCGTTATGTATTATGTAACATTAATATCCTCATACATATTTTGTTAATCTCAGTTATAATTATATAACACATCGATTTCTCAGATATAGATGATGGGGAAATACAGGTACTGTATGTGTTTCATAGTAATGAATGTTTCAAGAGAAACTACTGTAAGTGATAAAAAAGTGTCCAGCTCAGATATTTGTTTGTGCAATAATGACTGTTTAAAAAACAAACTCTCTCAAGCTTTTCTCCCAAATATGCTAGAACATTTGTGCTTCCTGTGAAAATACCCACACATTAAACATGATCTGCTGTGAATGCTAAGAGATACTGTATACCCATTAAAAAAATCACAAAGTTCTCTGTTATCTGTCACTATACTGTACCTGCCCCTCCATTTCATAGATAAGGCACTCTATTGATGTTCATTTGATTAGCATAGTTCTCGGGAATACTTCTATTTTGCATCTCATCATCAATATTATATAACCGAGTATAAGTGCAAGCAGATGGTCAGTTCTGTTTTGAGTGAGTTAAACAGTTTTAGAAACAATATATTGTATTTCAAAGAGGTATTCATATGATAAAATAATTCACACAAGTAGTTACATACAGTACAAGCCTTGTATGTAAAACAGCCATTTGTTGTTCTTCAACACATAATCCAAGTGTATCAATGCAGCATAAGAGAAAGAGCATAACCTTGTTCAGGCATAGAAATTGTTTGAGAACCCAAGCTTCAATTTATATTAAAGGACATGTTATTATTCCTCTCAGTGTGAAATACATATTCATCATTTACTAATTAAATTACCATTGTACTTGTAAGTGAAATATCATATTACAAGCAATCTTCCACTGTGAGCAATGGAAGCATTAAAACAAAACAAAAAATATTTATATGATTAAATCGATTTTAAAACATTAATAGCTGATACTGGGAGGTTAAGCTATTGTGCTACTTAGATATCACAGAGAGCGCAAACATTATATTTTAGTATTGTATTCTTTTAATTGAATTTGAAAATCGATAAAAATGTGTGACTGTTTTTCTAACAAAATTATAAATCAATAAATCCAAAATAAATGTGGGAAAAACACTATTTCAACAAAAGAAAATATTTCACAAGAATTATATCAGCTTTACTGTGACTTTGCCTTTTCTTTTAAAGAAAAACTTACACATTAATGTTAACAAGCACAGCAACCAGCAAAACAGAATCCATTTATTTTAAATCTACAAATGTATTTGGAGCAAACTACTGTGTTTATGAAACCTAAATATATATGAGTCATACAGTATATTTATGAATACATATGTTTTAATGTTTCATTAGTCTCACACAAACCTAATTAAAAAATAATGTTCACAGAAGAATGAAAAAGAAAAACACAACCTTCACAACTACTGCTCTGGAATTTAAAATCTCATTTTAAACCCTTGAAAAGTGAAGTTCTGCTACTCTAGCATAATGGAAGAGTATGACATTCTTGCTACAATGAATGCGATAGGCCTTGAAAACAGCTGCTCCACAACAAGGTCTCAGGAGTCTTGGAATAGGACAATGTAAAGACTACTCAAGCCTGACTGATGATGTTCCAAAAAAAAACTTGACCAAGTCAAGGAAAGCATTTAGGCCATTTATTTAAATAGCTGTAATATCTGCTTCTTCCCGTCCATCACTCTAATCTAAATAATATTCTTACATTTTTTTTTAGTTTAGAATACCATACCCAGCACTGCATCCACTTTTTTTTCCCTCAGTAAAACATTCAGATGCAGTCTGACATGCAATTGTTTCTCGCTATTATTTCCATAACAACACTGCAGTATTTCATTGCTTAGGCTTGGATATATCTTATATAACATGTAAGGTAATTTGATGCCTGAGACAACAATCTGGTAACAATAAGAACGTTGCCATGGCAATACTGGTTAGTTAATTTTTTCAAATAAAAAATTCTATACTAATTCAGAGAGGCATTCTACTTACTCTACCTTCCCAACATGTGTGCTACTTCACATTAGTATTTTGCCGCACTCTGCTAATGAATAATTACGCTTGGTCTCATTTGTTTTTATATATCTGATGCTGTAGTAAATTTTAATTGTACCTTCACTGAACATGAAGTTGCTCTTTATGTCAAATGGCTGGATCTGGATGTCAGACATCGAGATTGTTACTCCTTTCTGATGATCACTGGAGATGAGCGAAAGAGTCTGCGGGGCCTGGCACACATAAGAAAGTCCTGCTGGAGTCACCAGGGCGGACAGGCGGTGCGAGCTAGCAGTGTGCTTCCCAGCTAGAAATACATAGTGCCAATTGTTAAAGTAACATATATAACAAGATATGTAACAAGATATCAAGGGTGTTTCAAATAACACTAATAGTACATTATACTGTACATATTGCATATACTGTATGTATTCATTATGCATATGATCAGTTCCAAAATAAATGCACATTGTTTCAGAATGCAAAAATCAGTAATAAGTCGGCTATAACATTGACAAAATATGTACAGAAACAATCACACTCTTGTTATTTTATGCACCTTTACTGAGCACAGATAATAATAATAATTTATGTGTCATCTAAATAGCTGAAATTTGAGTTTGTAGAACTAATATGTGTATTCCAACCCACTATTCTAGTACTGATATTTAAGAACATATATACCCACAAAGCCTACTTATGAATTTAATTTGAATTCACCATGTCTCTTCTCATGTCTCAGTTCAGATTACTTCCAAACACCTTTGTGGTAAATAGAATCTGAAATCTGAAGGGAGTTCATCGGTCCATGGTTGGATGACTGTATCATCACTAAACTGTTGCAGGCCATTCCAGAAGTCATTGTCTATGTAGAATTTGTTCTTTTCTCCCAAGCTCTGTTACAGCTTAAAAGACCACTAGGACATACAGTATCAGAGACCAGTAACTATTAGACCAATATCTACAGTATTATCTATCAGTGATCACTACTGCATTCTCATACCTTCAACAGATACAACGTGATGCCATTGTCAACATGTAGAGGTATATTTAGCCCAACACCATCAACAGATTTGATTGCAGGGGACAATCTTCAATGATTTCTTATGGTTTTATCACCTGTCATAATTCCTGGATCCTCCAGTTTGCTGTTTAGATCTTCTCAAAGAGGCCTTTACCTCAATGGGCAATTTGCACTACTGTACTGTATGTTAGTGTACAGTACATCTTTGCACTTTCAAAAAAAATAGTTAGCACTATTTTATTTTATAAGATGATATCACATTGTTGTTTTAATAAATAATTAAGGTAATATGTTTAAAACTGCATTTTACACTACACATTTAAAAGAGTAGCTTCTTGTATATAAAATAACATATTACTATAAATTGTAATGAAAAAATCTATATTTGGGACAGGCCAACCAGGTGAGGTGTGAACACATGGAAAGTCACAATGAAAAGGAAAAAAAAAGAGAAATATGAGAATTTATTTAAGCAAAGTTCTGTAATACACACAAAAGAAACACTTACTCTAGAAAGCCAACACGAAAAGTCACTGAAACACATGTGAAAATGTGACTCTCTGCCCTTCACCAATTATCTAATTAACTGAATCACCACATGTGAATTTATGTTCAAGTCACAGAGGCCCAAACAACTTCTAGTGGCAGAGTAAAAAGTATATCCCTATCAAAATTGAAAGAAACAGTACAAATGTTACATTTGGGGATTTGTCTAAAGCTTTTTGGTATACAATTTCATGATTTACCTATTCTAAAACAATTTTACAAAGGACTGGGAAATCATGAAACCAAACAACTATCCAATTAAGTCATAAAGATTATTTGGTAAAACATTCATTATAATCACCTTCCCAAAGAACAAGCTACAAAGCATCTTCAAAGGACAACAACAGCACCTTTAAAGGTCGCTACAAAGTTGGACAAAATGGTTGATCTTAACATACAGTAGCTTTTACAAGTGGACCTAACTTTCAAGTTTGCCCCAATATTGCTTGGTTTTTCTTGTGAATTTCTTGTTATTCCACAGAAGCTCACAGAAAAAAAGGGGATTAGTTATTAGACATTTTTTGTTAGTGAAAAATGGACCTGTAAAGCCTGACATTTTGCAACTACCACAATGAGGTTTAGCTGTACTTCCTTCTACAAGCTTTCTATATAAGAATGCAAGTATGAATTAGAAGAATATTGGTTCTTACCCATCCCTAGTTCTCTGTTTCATACACTGATGCTGCCACTCACACCAGTGGCAAGAACACTGCGGCATAATACAGTTCTGTTCAGTATGTCACTTGCATCCCTTTACTGATGCAGATCGATAGGTGGCACTTCTATTTCATTAGATGTTACTGAAATGGTCATCTGTTTTTTTTTCTTAATCTAATATTCATATTTATTGGAAATACAACATATATTTACATGTTCTACAAGCACAGCTACAAGAAGCTTGGTTGCAAATGTGGAAAAGGCACCACATATGATCAGAGCGCTTCAGAAGGCCTGCCTGATCACAATGGAATATGACACACACAAATGTGTCCATTTGCTTAGAAACAGATTTAGAAACAGATTCTAAATTCACTAATAATAACATTTAAGAGGTTCAGATCTCTAAGAAATCTTTACATTTTTTAAGAAAATGAAAGATCACATCTGATATCAATACTGTTAATTATACTGGTTCTTGCATCATGAAAGATTAGATGTTAGTCGATACAGCAAAGCATTAAAAATTAAGAAAAAATAACAAAACCATTTCCAGAATTAATATAATTATTGTTCCAGATGGCAAACAATGCACAGATTAAAAAGGTAGCCATTGTCCACCATTTCTGCCAGATGGAATATACAGTGAACCATTATTTAAGAATCATCGCAAAAAACTGGAGTCCATCCAAGCTCACTTTGTTTTTAGTAGTAGATCTGAGGATCTTTTTAAGAACTTTAGCCTTCCCTGCCTCTCTAATGCCTGAATAAGATCAAACCTCTTGGTTTCTTTTCACAACAAGGAGTGAACAGGAATCTTCTCCTCTGTCAGCTGACATTGACACTGAAGTCACTGGTATACAGTAAATCATAATAAAGTCTGTCAGTGAGATGAGGTATGCATTAGTCACTATCTGTGAAAAGAGCTTCTTTTCAGTTTTCTTGCCCTTTCTTTCATAGCTTTCATAGGGAAGGTGTCCACCTTGCTTCCTTTATCATGATTTCTGGGGCCTTGAAAGTGAGAAAACCACCTTAAACTGAATGAAAACTAAGAAAAGAGTTAAAATGGATGCTGGGTGTGAGCACGTATTATCCCAACTGCCTTGTCAGGACCCACTGGAAGTTCCAATAATTTATTATATTTTACTAGGTGGTAATTACATGCACTACATGTTGCATACAATACACCCACTAGGGCCAATCAAGATCTATAATAAATAATGTTTGTATGCAATTTTCATCAAAGATAATCCAAAAGCACTTCCCCACTTAGATGCAATTAGTACCCAATTATTCAGAGTTCTCCTATTCCAGTACTAACCAAATCCAAAACTGCTTATTTTCTGAGATTTGCTAAGATTCAGTGCCACTGTTGCTGGTTGACAAATATCAAGAAAATATAAAGTGTGCATTAATAGACATTTTAACCTACGAAACAGCAAAGACTTTATATATCTTTGCGATGCCACAAAACAATACAGTATATCAGCCAGCAGCTACTGTATACCACTCTGCAACTCACAACTGGCGCCCTACTGAAGCTAAACAGGTGCCTGGCTAGTACCAGGATGGGAAACCTAAGGTTGCCGCTGTAAGAGGTGTAAGTGGGTCTAGTAGGGAGTGCTCATCCGGCACCCTGCCCCAGTAGAGTGATGGGGACACTATACAGTAAAAAGGTGCAACTGACGCCCCACTGAAGCTAAGCAGGTGTGAGCCTGGCCAGTTCCTTGGATGGTAGAACTCCTGGGAAAGCTAAGGCTGCTACTGGAAGAGGTGGTAGTAGGAACAGCCTGGGGCGCTCACCCCCCGGTCTGTGTGGGTCCTAATGCCCTTGTATATGATGGGGACACTATACTGTAAAAACGGTGCCATCCTTCGAATGAGATGTAAAACCAAGGTCCGGATTCTCCATGGTCATTCAAAGTCCCAGGGTGTTTCTCTAAAAGAGTAGGGGGTGTTAAACCCTACAAGTGTCTTGATCAAATTTCCCCCTGTCCTTCACTAATCAATACCTCCTAATCATCTATGAATTGGCTTCATCACTCTATCCTCCTCCCCATTGGTAGCTGATGTGTGATAGGCATACTGGCATACTTTGGCTGCCATCACATCATCCAGGTTGCATTGTTTAACTAGTACTTTCTGTTAAGAAGTTTTGATTGTAGATACTTTAAAATTCACTAAAAGAGTGTGACTGGTTCTATTTATTTAAAATCAGCTCTATCAATTCTTAAAGTTCCGGTAGGCACTAGCCAGATATTAATACTGCTATTAAGTTCAGAGAATGGTCTTTACTTTGACCGTTCAGCTATTATTTTCATCCATAAAGTATATAAAAGACTGCCTGCTTGTTGTCCGCTATCACCATTAACATTTTTTGTTAGAATTGCTGTTGGAGATTATTAGACAAGAAGAACCCTGTGCAAGTCGATGCCATGGATGAGGGTGAACAAATCCGATGGGGCTAGGGGAAGCAGTGTCAGGATCCAGAGCAGTAGAAGGGCTTATTCACTGAAGGTCTGCAGGAAGAAGGAGAGCTCAGGAAAACAGCAGACTGTTCGATACCGAGCAGTGAAGTGCAGGTTGATGAGGATTTGAATAAAGAGTCATGTGTGGAATGCTAATTGGTAATTAATGAGGTCTGGCTGTGTCCGTAACATAGACAAAATCTGAACAATACTCTCACTGTCATACTTTAAAAGTCCAAACTCCGTACTCCACTCCAATCCATTGGGATTACACCTTATTATGATACTTTATTCAGAAGCAAAATGTTGTTCAATGCTTACATTTTTTAATCCCATTGGTTTCTTATATACCCCATATTTTATTTAGTCACAGACCTTTTTTCTCCATTTTACTTGGACAATAAAATGCTCCCTAATTTTCCATACATATAATATAATATAGTAGAATCAAGGTCTTAAATAAGATTAAAGCATACTGTATTTGACTGGATGGTCTTAGCTAGTAGACATGTAGGATTCCCATTTATTTCCATAATAAAACAATATAATTATTTCTACTAATTTACTCTGCTACAATGAAAATTAGGTTTAATTCAACTTTCAGTTTCTGATGAGCAAACAAATGTATGGTTGAGAAATGTACAGCATTTTTAAAGCTTTTCACATTGTGGATATACTGTACCTAATTTAAAATATTGTTCATCTTTTCAGTTGAGAGTACTTGAGACACAGTTGTATTTGAAGTAATCCATTAAAAAGCTTTAACTAAACAACACAGATAACAGGATCTTTTGTTTTATTCTACAAGCAGAGGGACTGTCTCTCTCTTAATGGACCCAATCATTGCAAACTCATTGGAAATCCACTAAAAGTCAAATATTTTCTTAGCTACATGTCATAAGCATCCATCTGTTTGTAGTAAATCCCTCTTGCTTTCAGGCTCTCAGCCTTTTACTGTACCTACCAACTCTAGTCTACAAGAAATATATACTGTGTATTCTTGAAAACATATCAGATACTAGAATGTGCATGTTCTGGGATCTGATGAAGACCACAGTATTTGCTAAATAGGTTTTCCTATTGTATGAATCCTGTGACAAAGGAAAAAAAATCTACTGGTAGACAAAATAAAAATCATACTTCAGTGACAGCCTTATAGTACTGTAGATTGATATCTTCTAGTGATGCTTAATGTGTCCCTTTTCACCTTTCTTTCCTGTCTTACAAACTCCCTTACTTACATGTATTTTGTATTGAATTTTGTTGTTTATTTTGTTTTGCTTTCAAACTATGATAAAATTGTATCCCAACATAATATTTGTTGGAAAATCAAAATCAGCAGTTGAGATACAGTGTAAAGCAGAAAGGTATAATAAAAGTTATTTATGATGCAGCTAGTTTTCTAGTATGTTTGTGGCTTCATCATAATGTGGTAGGCTTTAGCCCTTAGGGAAGGGCATTTTGTTATTTAGGTCATCATAACTGCAGCAAACTATACATGTGTAGCTCACTGAATTAAGTTATACAATACCTCCTGATCATTTAGCATTTAAGACATTGCTTTACAAATCAGCAGGACACACATTAAAAAAAAACAATTTAACAGCAGAGAAAGGCATGAGCAATGTTCAGTAATTGTCCACAGGGATCACCTGACTTGACTTTAAATGCAAATTCTGGGTAGATTTGAAGATTTGTAGATGACAAATAAGAATATTCAGACCAGGTTTCAAAAATGCATGCAAAACAATAAAGCACATTAATATACAATAACTAAAGTTAAAAGGTAAACAAAAGATTTATGTCAGTTTTAAAACTGCAAAGTTACAATATATTTTTTTATAATTGTATATTTTTTAATATGACACTCCTGTTTTGACCTTCGGTGTATAATAATTATTTTGTACAGTATAATCTAGATGTGAAAGCGACTACTTCTATGTCTGACTACTGCTTGACTTTTAAAGCTATCACATTGCTGTTTTCATAAATGTGTACACTCTCTTTTAATGTTTACAGTATATACTGTAAAAAGAATATATAATATATTTACCCTATATATATATTGATATATATATATATTTCTAGTTCCATATGCAGTAGGTGCATTTAAAATGGCTACTTTTTTTTCCATTTAAGCTACTTTAAATTGGTAAATGAGACCAATACCTTGAAATGTTTTACCGCAAAAATAATGATATGTTATTCTGGGTGTAATCTATATTTAGTGTGAAAATGTTGAAAATATGTTCTGAAATATTATAACTGGTCCATTAAAATGTTTCCGAGGTGACTAATTCAAAGCGAATATGTTAAGCTTTTGGATTCTACATTTCTTGTTCAAAAATTGATAAGAACATAAGAGTGAGAAATAACAAATCTATCCGAATCAGGCTCTCTTCTAGGAGTATAATATTTGATTGATCAATTGTGACAGTACTTCACCTTTTTTTCTTTTATGTTTATGTACTCTACCATAAAATGTTCATAATGTCATTATGTTTTTAGCGCTGTTAAGTACTGTATACAAATAATGATCAAAGACGAGACATGCTTTTCCGTCGAGAAAACACTCCGAAGTTTAATAAAATCCTTGAAAGGCCTTTCTTTGGGTTATAATATAAAGTACTACTAAAATACTGTATAACATTGAGGTTACAAACAAGAGAAGACCATTGCCATTTTGCCAGTTCGGTTTTTCATCCACTAGGTTCTTAAAATACGTAAGAGATAAAACACGAAAAAAGAATAATACTGTTACATGTATCATCTTTGTGTAATGAAAAAAACTAACAATTAGAAGTAAATGTTCTGATGTAGTTTAACATGCTAAAGAAGCTTTGGGGCCTCCGTGAAACGTCGAACAATCTAATGTGAATAGATTAGATACTGTAGGTATCCCGTTTTGCATAGAACAACCAACATCTCACATCTGGACTAAGGTTTTTAAAAGTGTCTTTTGCCGGCTAAGCATTAAGAAGCCCTACTGAAGATGTTTTTGTAATTTCAGATAACGTATACTGGCTTACATTTGTTGGAATTGAAACAGGACTTCGTCTAAGAAGAAAAAAAAGTTATTTCTGGACTTAATTAGTCTAAAGGTCAAACAACATACGTGTTTTGTACATGGTGTAGAAAATACCTTCCTACTTACGATTATAAGCATTGTTGAAATGCGTCTGTTCAGAAGTGTCGTAAACGAATTGAATTTTGTTGATCTTCCACAAAACATCTTGCCATTTCGACAGGTTATGTGCTTCCTGAAAAAAAAAAAGTTTTAGAACGATTTAAGGAATTCATTGAAATTTTCTCTTAATTTACTTCCTTATTGTTATTTATCGTTAGTCTTTTTAACACTCTCAGTTACTGCTACCTCTGTGACTTTATGTCTGTTACTAATAAAAATGATCATCGTCACTAAACATTTTAAAGAATGCGCTATGCTGATTTTGTTACAATTGTTGTGTGCGTTTAAAACAAACCATGATGAAGTAGGTGGAGAAAAAAATGTTTCTTAATAAATAATACTTTCCAGAGCAGTTCAGACATTGACTCAGCTAGATTTGTAATGTTTGACAATATGCGGCTTACCTTCATGAAAAACAGGCGTAAAGTGTAGGCGTCACTTAACCAAGAAATCTGAAGCTCGGCTTCTGTACTCCCGCATTTACCTTTAATCTCAGCCCCACGGGGAAGTGTGATTTGCGCTTGTTCTGTAATCAGCTAAACAAAAAAAGCAATAATTGTGCACTCTCATAGCTAAATGTGATAATGGTATTTACATCAAGTGTTATCCTCCCACTTAAGTGGTTTACTCATATGCTTTCTTACAATAACCCGCTTTAAACCGTTTTTCTACTAAATGCGAAAATGAAAAAGGAAAAATATTAGGAATAATCCTAATTGTTTTGCGCTTATTCATTTTCTGCAGTATGTGTTCGATGTTATTCGAGGAAATGCCAGATAGTTCAACAATGGACTGTTGGCCAAAAACGTTAGCTTAAAAGCAGTCTAAACAAATCAAACAGAAATTATTTTTCTTTTATTTCAGTATGTCATATTGAAATAGTTTAGTGCCTGCTAAATGAAAAGTGTTCCATATCATCTGGGCACTTTAGAACGAAATATTTGAAAGCAATGCATTTTTCGTACTACAGTCACTGGTTGTCTCAATGTTTTCATCACTTCTGACGTACATAAAATATTATAGAAAACAATTGTCCTTTTGGACGTCCTCTAAGCATAACTGTCTGTATTGTACCACATAAATAACGTGAGTTATAACTATTAGCATTCTCGAACAAGATAAAAACACGAAAAATTACTTTTGGAAGGATTTGTACGACATTGTACATTTCAAATAACAAAAATAAAACTGGTGTCTTACATCTATTCCGTTGAGTGCCAGGACATCATAGGGGACGACTAATTTGACAGCGAACTCTGCCATCAAGCATGTTGTTCCATTCTCTCGAACCACAAATATATCTTTGTTGGGGTTGTTAGACAATCCTGAAAGATTTTCAACTTCTTGCTCTGATACAACTCCAAACAGAAAGTCTGGAAAAAAAACGTTTAAAGTATTGTTCACTCAAAACTGTAAAAAAAAAACTATTATTAGGAGTTCAAATAATACAATATGTGTTTTGTCACACAATATTCAAATGTGTTTAGTCTACAGCTACTGCCAACCTCCATTGCAGTTACTGGTATAGGTACACAATGTCTAGTTTAGCATAATAGCAAGGAGAGATTAATTATATTTATAGTCAAACAGTTACTCTCAGGTGAATCACAGTAACAACAGCAAGTTAAAATCAGAAAGTCTGCTTCTATGTTTTTAAAGGTCAGTAAATATCTATTCACATAAATTACTGAGTATAAATTGTAACATATTGAAAATTACTTAACGTGCATAAGTGTTAATGAGGAATAATTGCCAGGTGCAAAAATTCCTTGATAAGTATGCTATATGCCTGAGAATAATAATTGTTATTTAATATTTTAATTTGGTAGTTGAACTGTTCATCTTACATTATACTGTACATTATGATTGTATTATATGTATACCCATTATACACGAAGAATGTTAACTTCATTCGCATATCATTGCTGTAACGCGTTTATTGTACATTGAAATTTTCTCTTCTTTACTCCGCACGTTTAAAACGATGCCCCTCTCGACATAACAAGCAAATTGGATCGAATGTGTACATGCTGCAGTAATAACACTGCTGAAAAATAATAGCCTACTCACTAAAAATACAAAGCAGAACTCGAGTGCTATCCATGGTCCTGAATCTGGCGAGCTCCATTCTTCTGTAGATTGAAATCCAAGAATCGAGATGAGAGCCTGGTCTCTTAAAATCTCAAAAGAGTGACAAACGTGATCTCCGGCGACCGCGAGGGGAACTGTTCAGTTCATTGCAAGTGCAGCTAAAACACAGGTATACTTAAAGCAACACTTATGCTTGCAGCATTTTAGTCTACTGTAGCGATAAACAGAGGACTGATACAGTCAAGACTGCTTGCAATAAGAGAAAAAAAAACTAACTCGGTGCTGAAGCAGTTCTACAAATGCCCACAGAGTGCAGATGAGGAGCTGTGGCGTGATTTAAGGAGGCGTTATGAAAAGGGAACTTATTCTAAGTTGTTTCATGAAGAATACGACGGCAGCTATTTCTGAAAAGCTTTTTTCCATCTCCCACTACCGCAGCCGAGGTTTGGGAATATTATCCGTCATGGAAAAGGTTGCTGCTGTTGTGTGGCAGAGCACTAGTTCCGACGTGTGCTCGTAATGCGGTGCTGTAATGTGTGTGCTGAGCCGTGTGAAGCAAAAGCAACGACCCAATAATCATCACACCCATGTTGTCACTTTAAACCAGTAGTTTATATCGTGTCTGTCATGCCTATGGAAGGCTCAACCTAATTCAGGTCTTCCAAAACAAACACGGTACTGTACAAAGTTGCATACGGGAATGTTAGTACTGTATTTATGGGGCGTTTATGTGAAAAGCAATAATAACATTGCAGGTGAAGATGAGGATGTTTAAAATGATTTAAACGGAACATTTTATTAATAACCATTTGTCTCCCGCTTACCTGCTGCTTTTATAAGCGTTCGATTAATTAGTAACCCATTTGCAAGGATCAAAACGAACTAAAAAATCAACTTGACCTTATTATACTGTACTGTATATACTGTACCTAATACGGTACATTTTCAACTTATTGTCATCCTTTAAGAGTATAGTTTGCATTTCTCGGTAACCCATTCGTCGGTCATACTTGTCTTGATGTTTTACGTCGCCATGTCATTTGCAAAGCCCAGTTTACATACGGGGAAATACAGTAAATGTATTTGATATGATGGAAAATAAGACACATGGACTGCAGCCGATAAGTTTCCGTTCTCACAAATATCTTGCCTATTTTACGTTTGTATGTGTAAGACATTGATTATAGTTAAGCATCCTAGGCTTAGTTTGTCAAGCTATTGATGGTCTGAACCGTTTTGAACCTCCTACTTCTAAAATGTGCATAACTTACAAAAGGAAAATATTTCTCAACCTACCTACTGTACAGTATATAAGTGAAACGGTGTTGGTACTCTGTTTATTCTGCATTTTGAAGTGCTATTTGTACATGTTGCATTACATTTTGAGTTACTATATCCTAGTCTTCGTGACATTTAACAGGAGACACATTTCTGTGTAACACGCATTTCTGTTACATGTGCGAGCATTTTCAAAATATATTTTTTTTGCCATTTTCAGCCGATACCAAGAAAGCACTCTATACAGTATAAGCTTAGCCTGCTATTAATTAGATAACTACAGCCCGAACATACACTGTATAAAGAAGCAACAATATATAAAACATTATTGGACGCTCCGATGTCACGAGGTACTGTATATAGAAAATTACAGTACAATGCTTAAGGTCCTTTAATTTCTTTAAGAAACAGCCCGGCGCACCAAAAAGGACTATTCTTATCATTTTAAAACTAGGGCGGTTCATTCACCAATGTGTATCTAAAAACATTCGAATACGTTCCTTATTGATTTGAGAGTGAGACTTTTACGATCGTTTGCGGACTGACATTATAGCAATCGATTCATAGATGTGTGTGTGTGTGTGGGGGGGGGGGGGGGGTAGAAGATAGCTTCTCAGAAGACAAGATGTGTTTTACTAATAACATGATTACTTGTAAAAATGAGAAGAACTTTCAATTTTTAGATTCGAAAGAAAAATAATAAACTTCCTTTTTGGAATATGTCCAAACGTACATTCAAACAGCGACAAATATCACATACCTGCAAAACCATGGCATATGTTTAGATATATAATGTTTATTTTATGTGTACATTTCAGAAAAGTATAAAACACGTCATACTGTATTTAAACCGACAGTGAACCTACAGTATAAGCACAGTGTCAACAGGAACTGCTTGTCAACAGAGGCATCGTTTCACTTACTGTACATTGCAGTTAAGCGACTGATCCGTATTGTTTTCCAAATGAAGAGATATGACATCATGTTAAAAATAAGACATTTTTGATTCAAATGCTTTAAATATACAGATCAACGTATAACACTAAAACAATAATACTGCAGTCTATCTTGAACACAAATACTAATTTCCCATTGTAAAATACAGTACATTAAATACTGTAAATGACCACGTCAGATTCCTTAACTTAAAAACACAGTAAGCCGCCATGGGTTTGATACTCATCCTTAGGAAATCGGTTGTTGTTGTTTTTTAATGTGTGCATTTACCTTAGATTAAGAAAATATTCACGAGGAAGTGGTTTTATGGTGAAACTCGAATTCGCACTTCACAGCACTGATACTGTCGATGCTTGGTTTACTTCCCACCTGAGGGTGGTTCTTGCTCATGGGAAAAGTCTCAGACCTCGGCAGACCCCGCATGACTGACTCAGGACTGCCACCCGAAGCATCAGCGCATTCATTCCTTTGCAAGCCTTTGGTAGTTTTTTTTAACTCGGGAAAAGTGAATCGCCGGAACAGTTTGTTACCCAGGACTGTAAAAGTCGTTGAAGCCGTTGGTGAAACGGTGTTGGAGCAATCTGTGATGGTTGCAGGTATGTTTCTCGGCAAACTTTTGGGTTTGAATAAAGGCAACATCAACCGATCAGGGGGTGCTGGAGTTAAGGCACTCGTTGGTAAGCTGCATCTTTTGAGATAATAACTTTCAGGAAATCGTCTAATGCCCGAGTCAAAGGCTGCTTTTTTAGGTTTTTCATCTTCTGTTTCCTTTTTACCAACTTTCGCTGCTGCAATGGGAGTAAGCAAAATACCCAGAGAGCTGGAGAAAGGGCTCGAGATTGGTACTGTGGTATCAAGGCACGCTAGACCAACACTCCTGTGCTTGTTTTTGTTTGGGTTTGTAGAATTAATAGCTGAAATGCGAAGATCCGAGGTTTGTGAAAAAGGTGGTAGATAGGGGTGAATATTGTTTTTGTTCTCCCCTTGCTTCTGGTTAGTACTGGCATATTGAACACTCAATGAGCGCAGCCGAGGCCTTGGAGTAAGAACACTGGAAAAGACGAGACCCTGGCAATCAAGAGAGCTTCTACTTTCTCCATCAGCCTCATCTATTGATTCCATAGATACCGACTGATTGCCGAAAGTTGGAGACTTTTTTCGATCTAAACTTCCAATATCTAAAGCTTCATTCGCTGTAAGCGCACTTCTTGTCTGGATTGATGGGTATACGTGATTATCTTGTTTATGCCTTACTATTAAGGAGTTGGATAACTTTTTCTCCAACCTTTCTTCGCATATATTATCATGCGATTGACTCTGTAGCGGCTCTTTCCAATTACAGGTTTCATTCTCATGAGATTTCTTGGCGTTGCTCGTCAGGGCGAGAAAACAGTCTTTGTGTCCCAGGTACTTAGCCACTTCAACTGCGGAGTTGCCAACCCGATTTGGTCGGTCAATATTAAGACCCAATCTTTTGAACGCCCGCACTAAAAATTCTACCACGGGGCAATGTCCGGTCACTGCAGCGTAAATCAGAGCGGTGTTCCCCCACATGTCTACCAGCTCAGGGTCAGCATTATTCTGAACTAGTATTTTCACCGCGTCCAGGTATCCTCTTTCACAAGCATAACTTAAAGCAGTACGTCCGGTTTCGTCTTGGCAATTTACGTCCGCCTTTCTTTGTAGCAAAAGCTTCATAAATTTAGATCTCATTTGTGTATCGGGTAATAGAACAGAAGAGATAAGAGGGGTCTGAGCTCTTTCTGTCCTTGCGTTAATAATCTTCCCGTCCAGAGCGTCCAAGATAAACCTCGCCAAGTGAATTTTGTCGTTTGTTATGGCGTCCAGGAGGATTTTAGTCCCCGTTTGCTCGTTCGCTTTTTCAGAAAGTTTCAACATGTCTGCAAAGTTGTTGTTATTTTTGTCTGTCTTAGTGAACCTAAGCACAAGGAACAAACATGTATTTTTGTAATAGTGGAGCAGGTCTGGGCAACTCTCCTTTACAACATGATACTCATAAGAGTGGAAAATGAATATCGCAGGTATTTATAGACGGAAAAAGCCTTACTGTGTTACCAAGGCAACGTTCTTTTCATGAACACAATTTGCCTGGTCTTTCAGACGTGAAGTGTAGTTCGACTATTAGCATAAGGTGCTTCAGATAACATCAATATCATGAATATGATACACGTGCATTTATTATTTTTAATTATCAGTGTTCTCCCTTTTAGTCTAAAAAATTTCTTTGACTTAACCTGTTCAAAGATAAAATGATGCTTTCGAGGTCTAAAGAAGTGATTCTGTGGTCAATTTAAATTACATTTTTTCAATTGCTTTTTTTCTTTTGCAGTATTAAATGGCTACTCGTAAACTGTTAAACTCAAGAAAACTTTAAAAAGATTTTTTTAATTAAAAGTTATAAATAATATAAGTATAAAAATAATTTTGGAAGTAATACATTACATTTAAAACGGTAAGTGGTTTAAATATTTTCTTTTTTTTCTACCATGGACACCAAATTGCACTGTAACAAGACACCACATAGTGTTTGGACTGCATAAATGCAGACGAACAAATGCTGATTCTCCACTCCTGAGAGCACAATGATAACGTCACGGGATATTTTGTTTTGAAAGTTTAGAGATGGTATTATCGCCATCACATGAACAAAACCACCACCACCACCAACAACAACAACAACAACAACAATAATAATAATAATAATAATAATAATAATAATAATAATAATAATAATGTGGTAAATCAGCCCAAAGATGGTGACATAGAATAGGCAGGAGGCAGGTATGCAGCTTCACAAAGGCAGAGGGTTTATTGCCCTTTTAGTTACAGAGATGTGCTATTCACCAGGGAAAAATAAAGGGAGCGAGAGAGACACAAAGGAGGGAGAAAGGTGGAGCACAGTTTCCTGTAGCGTCTGAATCAGCTGTCTCTGGGCAACCAGGGCTAGGAGAGCGGGAAGAGACTGGCTTACATGTGGTCTTAACTCTGTAGGTGGCCAGCTGGTCCTGGTGCAGGAAAACCAACTAGCCCCCCGCATGCATACAAACCCTGGACTCTATGTTTTTGCCTTGGTCAGAGTGGATCTACCAAGGGACTTTAAACAAGCTGAAGATGCCTTCTATCAGGGCATCACACACAGTCTTGGCCTCCTGGTCTGGTAGGGTGTTGGCTTCTGTGGAGAGAATTAAGTGGACCATCGTGACTAGCATAAACCTGTTTCCCTTTGGTGTCTTAAGTAGAGGTCTTAGAATATTCACGGCTCCTTGTTTCATTGCACTCACAGGAAGGGGTAGGAGGGTTGCTCTTGACTGTTTCCTGGGACCCTTCCTGGCACTACTGTCTGAGACATTAGAGAGTCTTAATTTTACCTAAACGACTCACTCCAGGCAGCCGTCGGTGGGCTCTCATAATGCAGCAGGGACGGCTACCTGCCACATAGCCTATCCGGATGTGGAGGAACACTGGTGTAGAAATAATTGCTACATCCTAAGGCCCGGATCCAGCACCCAGAGAACTTTGGTGGATGAAAGCTGTCCAGCCATCTCTTCCCAGGCATGCAATGTCTCGCACTCACCACTGGAAGGAAGGATCAGGCTTGTCTTTCTCTTATTGCTGTGTTGCATGGGCATCAGCATCCAGCTGTAGTATAAAATGACTTTCTCTTTCTCATCTTTGTTCTGTGACAATACATCTCCCAGTCCTTCATCATTGGCATCTGTACTGGGACTTGGGGCAACTAAGACTGTATATTCAATGTATTGAAGGTCTCCTGCCTTGCCTCCATTCGATCTCTGCACCTTTTTGGGAGAGCTTAAGAAGTGGGACAATGGTAGTGGCAAAAACAGAGTAGTACAGTGCCAACCCTAAGAACTTTCTGAATTGCTTCAAGTTGACGGGTGCCAGCCCCTCCTGCACTGCACTAACTTTTCATTCCTGGGTGGTAATTCCAGATTCACTTATATGGTGGCCTATAAAAGAGACCTCCCTCGACATTAGGTGGCACTTCATTGGGAGCAGTCATTCGCTTGAGGACTAGGCCTAGGATGTAGGAACTGTGGTCAAAGAAGCTGCCATGCAGCATCAGGTCATCGAGACAGACAAGGCACTGTGTTAGGGTAATGGATTCCAGGGCCTTCTGCATCATTCAAATGTGGCTGGAGCATCACAGAGGCCAAAGGGGATCATCTGGAATAGCCAGAATCCTTGTCCAGTCAAGAAAGTGGTCTTTGGGCATGCTTCATGCATCAAATCAAACCTGCCAGTAGCTATTGTGGAGATCCAGTAATGAAAACCATGAAGAGTTGGCATGCTGGTTGAGGTAATTGTTGTTCTGTGTTATAGAGTATGGATCCTTTGAAGTGACTGTTCAGCTTCTGGTAATCCACACAGAAGCACCACACTCCAGCTGAGAAGGAAGGAGTTAACACCATGCATTGGGCCCCCTAGGAGGCAGACACTATGTATGTCTCCTGGATGGGAGCAATCCAGACCAGTTCCATAATTCACTGGTTCCCTGCTTCAACAATTACAGTGGTCCCCCTGAGCATGGGGATCACTTATCCCACTGCTGTACTAACTTCAGGTTAGTGAAGTGCATCTGCACATAATGGGAAGACGGATGGAGTGTACGATCGTCACTGTCAACCTGGTGTCCACTATGAGGAATAGCATGGTGCTTCCTCTCCATATTCAAATGTGGTCTCAAATTCAGAAGCACCATATCTTTAGGAAGCACACTACAAAACAGACTAATATGTTTATATGGCTAATAATATAACCTATACAGTATATATATATAGTGATTTGCTTTTATTATTGTTATATAATTGTAACAATTTTCATGTGAAAGATATGTTGAAACAGCTAACAGTTTCCAATATTCTTTTTCTATTGCAGTCAGCCAGAAATCCTTGCTTTTGCAGTAACTTCTCAACTATGTCAACACTGTCTGTTTTTTCACCTCCTATATAGAAGCATCATCGCTTCAGAGACCTTGAAGCCGAAAGGTATCGTCAATGGAATGGCAGAATGTCTGGGGTTGCTGGCAAGTCTTTTTGTGTTTCTACTGTAACATCTGTGGAAGGGAAGATGTGATTCACATTACTGCCTCTTGATCTAGCCTCATGACCATGATAATGCAACGGTTCACTCACCGTTATCCCCAAATATTGCATCAATACCCAGAGTGTTATCCTGGCTTACAAGGTTGTGGGAGAATGCATGACATCTGCCGTTGAAGCTTCAGACAAGCCATTCTCTGCTGGCTTCTCAGTAACCACATAGTATGAAACGGCTGTGTTGAAAGTGAGAGAGTGCAAAAGAAATTATAATCTCAGCTAAAAGGAATGCAGTCATCAACAGTCAGGATGTGTCTTGTTGTTGACATCATACTGAGATCTTGTATCAGATAGCCCCATGGGGACCCAGGAATGTTTTCCTTGGGGTTTTTTCACCTTTCCCTGAGGTTTGGATAACAGGGGCTGCTCTGCTCCATTTTTGTAGAAGAGAAGGCAGCAAAATTATCATGAGCAAGTGATTTGCAGTATGAGTTATGAGATGGAGGAGACACTTGGGAGGTGGCCACTCTGAGTACTCTTGTCTCCAAAAGAGGACCTTGTTCTGTCTAGCAACTATAGATTGTTTAATTTGGTGAACATGGATGGGGAGGACCATATACAGGTATTGTAAAGGCAAAAGTAATTAAGATTCGGCGGTTTATTCGGTAAACAACCATGATCCACGAGCTTCGCTTGGATAGAGGATAGAAAGTAGGCTGAAATTGAACAGATGGCCCCTGCCATCCCAAACTCTGGAGAAAACGTTGGAATGACATGGTTGGCCCACCACAGTACTAATTTGGTGCGAGTTCTCAGTATGACATCAGTAACAGGGTATTTTCCCATTGGTGGTGACTGCATTCTGTATTGAAGGGGAATACCATGTCAAACAAACCTATGTAAAATCTGTCTTGGGATAATCCTTACTTGCCAATGTGGTGAGCAATTTTCATACTCCTTTCTTTTTATAGAATTAGATCTGATCTTTCTTGTCTTATGAATAAAGTCTTAAGACTCACATGTGAAGCCCATCTTTCACAAATGTAGGATTGTTGTAAAAGTTTCTTCTAACTTTTTTAATTTGTAATTTGAAATAATTGTAATTTTAAAGGAAAAAAAGCACAACTTTTATCCTTAACATTTTTGTTAGAAAAAACATATTTTATATCCTTGGAATCTTCTTACAAGGTTCTGTGTTCAACCTAACAGTATGTTGAGAAAAAAAGTTAAATCTCAGACTACTCAATATCCCACTGCTGCCACAAAATTGGTTTCTGGTGTTACTGAAGTGTTATTTTTTTGTCTGGAAGGACAGTTACCAGTCACAATATATACAGTAATGTGGGACTTGCTTATAGGCCTTAATGCTACAGTATATACAGTACAAATGAAGAACTGCTCATAGAATCTGTTACCATGTTTCAAGACATGGCTGAAGGAAATCTTATATCTGAACAAATATTTTTGTCTTCGAATGCAGAAATAAAGCGGGTGGACATATTCTTTTATATATACATGAATATTAATATATAATGATAATTATATATAACTGGTTTATTTTGAAATAGTGAGATTTATGCAATTAATTTGCAAAGCATTTTTTAATTTAAAATGTTGGAAGAAAAGAGTAAAAGAATGTAATATTTTTATACCCGTCTCTACCAATGGCACTCTTCTCCAAGAGTGTTGTACCAAACTTTTCAGCCTTTTCCCCTTTTACCTGAAAAACACATACTGTATAATGTGATCCACTTAAATTATTTCCATACTGAGCAAATGCAATATACTCTAAATACAGTACAAATCTGGGTTTTCCTTTAGCAAGGATAGAGGCAATATATACCTCCACTTTTTAGGCACTCTGGTATAAGATCTATGTCTTATTTGTTTAAGTTTCATATTCTGTATCTCCCTCTGTCTCTTTTTTGACTCTGATCTGGTGAAACTGACTTCCATCAGCACATCTACCAACAGATTTCTAATAGTGCAAAGCAGCCCAATTTGTGAAACATCAGTCTAAGTACATTTGCTTTCCAAAACTGGGAAATACTTCAGTATTTCAACCTGAAAATGATTGCACTTCAATAACAATCTCATGATTGGGTTGTTGCCACTGATAGGCAGTTGTGAAATGGCATTGCCTTAATGCTTAACTGCCACAAAGGAGCATTTCAAATCACACAAAATATAACTTAAAGCAATGATTAATCATATGATTTTCATACCCCTTCATAATTTATAAGGCTTATAACTTTGCACTGCAATAAATTCACAGAATTATCAGGAATGTGACTTTTGTTTTTAAGAACACTTATGTGTAAATTCTGTTGACATACATTTGTTGTAAATAATTAATCAAAATGATGCCATAAACATTTAATCAATATATACTTTATTTTTCAGAAACATAAATTGAGACATAACGAGAGTAGTTCTGTGCTGCTTGTATACTTTCCCTGTTTGTGTAGGTTTTCGCAGTGTGCTCAGGTTTCCTTCCAGAGTCCAAAGACCTACTGGTAGGTTAATTGGCTTCAGGAAAAATTGGACTTGGGTGTGAATATGTGTCTGTCTGCCCTGTGATGGACTGGCATCCTGTACAAGGTGTATCTTGCCTTGCACTTGTTGCTTGGTGGGATAGGCTCTGGCTTCCCTGACATCCTAAATCAGATGAAGGTGTTAGAAAATGAATGGATGGATTTGTTGGGATGCTGTTTCTTAGCTTTTGATTTACTCACCCTTTGGATAAATTTGTTCTGTTCTTTAAGCAGAATCTGTTTACCATGGATGTTACCCCTTCTTGCCACATTTTGCGACACACTCTGCCTCAGTCCTTCAACAGTTGCTTTCAGGAAATTGTAAATATTTGAATAAATTGTAAATCAGCAGAAATTAGAAGCTAAGCAAGGCAATGCCAGTTTGGTGGTGTAATCGGGCACCCCTGAAAACAATTTGGTTGTTGCTTAATTTTTTGAACATGTAATTAGCGCTCTTCTTCCTCGACCCGAATTTCTGATTCACTGCACCACTAAGGCAACAGGGAGCACTGTAATACCTCTCCTACCTACTGTAAATGTATCCCTTGTTTCAAGTGGAGAAATAATTTATGACTTTTCTGCCTCATCTGCTGTATAGTATACATGGGGTTGCTGGCATGTAATTGTTGCTGTGTGTCACTTAAGTGGGTGTTGCGCTACAGTGGTGGATCTATTTAAAGTTCTTTGAAATCCTTTGGGATGCAAAAAATACTAAACACATTAGGAATTCCATTTAAAATAATTCCAAATATGAACTATAGTAATGTAAAGGTTTATTGTGAGCAGAAGTATTCCAAATGAGAGAGAAGTGAATTAAAAAAATTAGAACACAGAGGGTTATGGGTCCTGGAACATGCTACTGGAAAGGACCCACTGATTGCTCTCAGTATTGGCTGTATCTGTAAACTCCATGAAGCTTAAGGGAGTGTACATGCCAGCTGCTTTGTTGTGGAAAGGGTAGGGAAAGCATTTCAGAGTGTAGAGTGCCAGCACCCCTAGACGGTATATTTATCCTCTTCAGAGTCTGAGGACCTACACAAACTGAGTGACCTACTAATTTCACCAGTAACTACTGGTGTCAGGTGCTTGGTATAATGTGTCAGCTGTCAACAGCTATGAGTGAAGGAGGCCTGTACTGTACCATGCTGTTTATGCTCAAAACATTGAAGGGTTAGTAGTATGTTTATGCGACACACATTGAACCTAGAACACTATGTTGACAGCTAACAGCCAAGAAAAAGTGAGATTGGGATTATCTGTGTCTTGTACAGTCAATGGAACTTGGGCTTGACTTGGGTGCCACCTACCTCACAGCTTTGTCAGGGACAACCTCAGTTTTTTCACCTCACAGCAGCTGCAGTCAGACCACCAAATACCACCTTCTCTTAACAGTGAAAAGACTGGGGTAAAAAACTAGAGAGAAATGGGGAAAAGCATGGGAGTGCCTGCTTGAGTGCTAGTTTTATCTTCTGCATTGTACAGCTGTATCCAGCTGGAAAAGTTGAATAGGAGGTATTGGATCAGGATGATTTTATTTTCTTGTGTGGTCCATGAAGACTTTATTCCTGTAACCAGAAGGAATATTATTTCTATAGAGCGTATGCTGTTGTTTTGAGATATAAATTAGTTCTATAACCATACAAACAAGAGAAATATTACTTGTTGGATCATAATTACTTCAGTTATTTGGTTCACTCTAGTCACTAATTTTATAGATTTTAACAGTTTTCTAGTCAAAGGGTACAAATCCTGACTTTAGTGCATGTTTCAATTCAAGCTTTATTGTCCCCCTAGGGGAAATTTGTTAGAGAAACAGCAAGCACAACAAGGCTTCTTCTAAAAAATGTGCTTGTTGATAAGTGCTTAAGGCTTATTATTTTCCATCTTTCAACATTACATAGAATAATGACATTTTAAATACTATCTCTATGCACATGAATATGTAGTATTCAGTTTATAATTTTTTTTACTGCTCATGCTTGAAATTAGTATTCAGGATAACTGTTGCCTGCATAGGTTCAGATATATAAATATTAACATTTTACTTGGGTGTAAACATATATTCATAATACATTGTTGGACAACTCATTCTGAATTCTGAAGTATTATGAATGTCTTGTTTTAATTGAAGACAACTGAAGACAATTGAATACTTTTAACTACGTCTACCAGTGCACTAAGCATTGCGTACATTCCTAAAATATAGCATATTGACTGGTTTTTGGTTATTCATCTCTTTTTGATGGTTGAAGAAATATTATATAAAGCTTTCAATTAAACCAATCATAAACTATGTAGCCAAAGTCCCATTTTAAATCTGTTTATTTATTGATACATATACTATAAAACAGTATTAAAGTAGCAGGAGAACAATGATATTTCCCTTCCTAGAAATTGAACAAAATGCTGTATAAGTAAAAAAAAAAAGAACCAAAAACACGCAACTGACGTTCCTTTACCAAGTTATGGTTAAGATAGAAAAAAAACACAGTAAATGCAATTATATTTGCAAAGTAATCTAATTGTACAAGAAACCTACAAAGCAAATTCTACATGTAGTCACACAACAAAAAACATACAACCAGTGAAAAGATAATCTACAGCAATAACTGTTATATATTCTTATAATACCCATTTTATATATATATATTATAAATAACTTCTTATTTTGGCATTTATTACTCTGCTCTTAAATGAAATGACTTTCTAAGACATAATCAGCGACACACCTGAAAGCAATGAATTAAAAGCACTTTTACACCTAATACCCCAGAAGATATGTAGACGAAACTATGTTTATAATATCAGTAGATGGAGTGAAAGAGAAAATAAAATAACATCCACATGGCTGATACTTTGCTTTCCCAACAACAAACATATCCTTATTGTTCAAGGATTAACACAACCACAGAGCCCTTAGGTTATTGATATGCCGTAAAACACATTTGGTCTAAAATGTTAGACTACGTACATATTTACAGTAGATTTTCACTATATAATTTAGCTTACTACAATAATAAAAAAGTAACATCAGAAAATTCTAGGAAGATGGTATATTTATGGTATACCTTATTAAAGAGCTTTTTTTTGGATATTGTGGTGTTGAACTTTGTACCCCATTTACAAATTCAAAAATCCAAACCATGGTCAACATACAGTAGTACCCATCAACAAACTTTATTAATACAGCTGCCTAAAATAAGAAAAAAAAACAAATCCCTGTAGTGGGTACATTAATTGCCATTTCCTTCATTGTAGTATAATAGTAACCACGTGTTTTTCAATATGACAATGGAGTCTAAAAATAAACTAGCATAATATGTAGTAACTCAGACATAGAAAAGTATAGAATGACATGTAGACGGGCCACAGTACTAATCTTTTTTGCCATGCCAGTAATGCATGTGTGTACCAGATGTGACATAAGTGTTTCAACAAAATACTGTATGTTTGCTGAAAAGTGTGTCAACTCAAATTAAGTCATCTCCCACATACAACATTTATTGCATTAATCTTTAGTATCCCATCCCCCATCCCAAACTGAATCTGCAGTGAGACAGCATGGTAATCATTGGCTTTCTGGTGTTATGTTGAACAGAAAGGCAGTTTAGTAGAAAATCAGCAATCTCTCGGCTATCCAAAATAAGTATTTATTTCAAGTCAAACTGCACTCAAGAATTACAATTTTCATTATTTTGATATGGCTTTCACCACAATACCAGTGTTAATTACCTGATCAATGTACAGCTTTAACAGGTTAACATGCAATACAACGATGTATAATTTTTGAATGCAGCACATATATGCACTCTTCTGAAGAAAACAACCTACTAAATAAATGAGCAGTTGATGCATCAAACTGATTTTATACCTCACCCAATAACAGAATGATAAAAAATTAACTGGATAATTAAATGTGTTATGTGCATTTGTTTACTACACATTCAGGAGTTTACTTTTTGGGTATAGTAATATTAAAGAATCTGATGTCCATTGTTAAGACAATTCACATAGTTTTTCTGTTAAAAAAAGCTTTATTTAAACATATTTAGAATAAACACTGTAGGAAAACTCTGTTAAACTTTAAACCTCTACTTTATTTTGGCTCTACAGTCCAGTGTCTTGTTTATAAAATCGGTAATAGCTGTCCTGTGTCTACTAGAGAATTTAAATTGGAAGTTTGTTATAAGCCTGTCTAGTCCCATCTATTCAGGTATTTTCCCAGATTTTTTATAAAATTCTTAAAAAGACAGAAAAATGATTTCTTAATGGACAATAGACATCACTGCTGATAAAAGATCAAGTTTCTTGTGTATACATGCATTTGAAGTATAGAATATTTTCTGTAAAATTTAACATTAAGCATTGAAGTACATGGCACTTACGTAATACAGCAAAATGTAAGTAAAAATGAGTTACCCTTTTCATGTTCTTTAACCTTACTCCCTACCACCATAATATACTGTGTTTTAATCTATAACAAAGTTGCTAGGTCTGTTTCCAAGCTAACAAACTGAGTGGATCTCCACATTTACCTATTCAGATCTCAGTGCCTTCATGTTGTATTCAGGTATAGGAATTCAGTGGTATTTTCTTGTCAACACACATATACAGTACGTATGAAAAAGGATAGCATGGTATTGCAAATCATAATCAAACTGCAATTCTGGTAAGGTAACCCAGCTCCTACAATGGCTCCAAAAACAGCTACATTGTATAAATTTTTTATATCAATTACTTAGTTTAGGTTTATAAATATAACATATTTTCCCATTACTCTACCATAAAATATTCTAGCATTTCACATTCTTATGAAAACCCGCAATCCAAGTACATTGCTACGTCTGATTATCAGAAAATGAAGGATAGATGTTTTTCACAGCCTAAGATTTTTAAAGTGCTCATGACATAATACTTAACTCTAGAGTATCACATCATCCAGATATTGTTGACAGATTTAACATACAATTGTAACCAAAAGCCTCACAATCTGTGTTGCAGCATAACATTCTTTTGATGTACCCGATGACTCATTAAATTAAAACTATTAACAATAATAAAACTCTAAAACAATTATTTTGAAAATATTACAGCTATTCTTAAGTATATGTACTTAAAACAATGGTTTATTAACGTTAAAAGGGGAAACAGTTAAACATTTCCAACAGAAATTTAAAGACTATTTGGCTATTGAAAAATGCTAAAAAATAAATGATTAAAATAGTATTCTCAAAGTGCTTTGTCAAAGTAATTCTGTTACCTCCTTGAATTTGCTTTCTTCTTGTTTTTTTTTGTATGTAGCAGCAGACCACATGGGCTTGTTTCATACTCGAAGAGCTTAAGTATTATGTCAAGGGATTGTGTCACTGTAACAAATAGCTCCGAACCTCATCAGCCAGAGAACAGAAAGTGAGAAGAAGGGATTTTGCAGCATTCCTCTGTGTGCGGCACACTTCTCTGTCTCAGTTGGTCTAGGGGTACTTCACACCACTGTTGCTGGCCTGCGGTCCATCTCCGCTTCCAGCTTCACCATCTGCTGCATCTCCTTTGCCTGAAAATCATAAATCAAAAACTTACACCCCAGTCTAAAACCTCATCTCACTGCAACAACGGGGAAAACTCTCATGACATAAAAACAAAAAAAAACCCACCATGTAATACTGTTATTTAACACAATAATCTTTCACATACTGTATTATATCCCGCTCCTACAGTAGAAATGTATTATCTTGACAACTGGAAAGAGAATACATCCCTTGTCGCATAATTACTTCATGTATACCACCCACACTGACCCGGGTGCTCTTGCAAATGAGACCGGAAATTAGAAAGAAATGCAAAATCCTAAATGAATGTCTAACAGTGCCTTATGAAATCTCATAAGTTGTTTTTTACAGTGTTTATCATATGAAGCTACTCATATTTGTGGATTGGTGTTTACAACAGACTACAAGGCTAGTTTCCTGGAACACTGGAGTAAATGAGTATTCTGGTTTGAAATAAGATGCAAAACAGGTTTAAATTTTCTTCCCAGGTTTTCAGTATGCGAGTTTGCAATTTGACTGTGCATATCCTTCCAATGACATTTAACCATTCCTAACTTTTTAGTATAAACAATAAAATGACATTCTGCAATGTACAGTGCATATTTTATACATGTATTTCTAAAATATAAAAAAAAGGTTTCTTAACAGAAGAGTTTGAGAAATAGTTTTTTAAACTTACAACGTTATGTAGTTTAAGACTCCAAATTTAATATAATTGACAGCAACTAAGAGACTGGAGTAAAAAGTATTAATCCCTGTGACAGAATGTACTGCCGAGCAGGGGTAGAGAGGGAATATATTTTGGTCCATGGGTTTTGAGAAGTCAGGAACGCTGACTAGCTTGCTTCCTGTGTGATGAGGTTCAGTTGTGGGTAATTAACTTGCCTCTCAAGGTATAAGAGGGCGTGGTGAGCACAGCCTTTTGTTAGGAGGAACTGAATCAGTGATGTTTAGGTTGCTAAGGGAAAATTACAAAACACAGAAATATTTGAGAGTTGAAAGCAAAGGTGCCAGTTGTACTTTTATTACCTTAGTAGAAGCTTAAAGTTTATCCAATGCTGGAAGTATAAATAGTAACAACAAGTAGGAAGAAACATTTGTCAAACTAATTTTCCTATAATACTGTATGCAGGAAGACACAACCAGAAGATCCTGGCCAGTGGTGATATGGCACCTCTAACTGTCAAGCTTTGTACAACAAAATAAAGTAGGCTTTGAAAAGAAATTACACTGTACTTCATTCTATTAGCATCAGATGGATTCTGCAATTCCAGATTTTGGAAAACGCCAGTAGTTTTCCCCTTTTTAGATCCAAATTTGGAAAGACCAGCTATGAAAATCACATCTTTAAAAATGGGGAAGTAAAGTGAAAGACGCATTCTCTGGGCTTCTGTTTGTTTTGTGAACCATGATGAAAACAGTTGGAGCCTCAGCTGAGGACATAATGTATAATGACTGCATCAGTTTATACAGTAGCTTTTACCCTCTTCCACTGAGAACCAACAGTTACCGATGTGAAGGAGAGAACTTTGGGTTTAACCGAACATAACACTAAACTTTCATAGAAAGTGCAGGCTTTAAAGAGCTACTTTAACAACCCAGATGCTGTAGCATTGTTCATCATCATCAATTCATGTACACATAAAACGTATAAGCTCTTTTACTTAGCTGTGAGAAAATAAAATGAAAGGTAAAGTAAAAAAGATCAGTCTGAGTCATGAGTATATGATGAGGATTGGCAAGGCCTACCTTGACACTGAGACACTGCATGATGTGATTTCAAAAGCTGTACAAAAACAAATTAAAGCAACTGCTATTAAAAATGAACATTTCAACATTTGTATAAAAATATGTAACAATGAGCAATGAAAATCAATGGAAAAAAAAGTGAAAATGATTTTTGAAAATCAAACTGATTTTCTGTGTGTTGATGATTTCTTCGTTTAATAGACTGAGATAAAGAGATGCTTCTTTTGAAAGATGTTAAAGTGTTCAGATATACATATATATTATTTTGCTGCAGTTCCTCTCCTGAAGGATATAAAATGTTTAAGGAGATATAAGGAATAAAGTTCTCTACCTGCTCATTTAGTTTTTCTAGATTCTCCAGCTGTTCATGCTGAGCTTTCTCTAGTTGATCCATTTCCTTGGATTGTTTCATGGCAAGCTGTGTGAAATAAGATGAAATACCTCTTTTATGATCAATAAACATCATTTAAAAGATATTAGGCTGAGACAATATTGAGTGACTCAACCATAAAATCACTGTAGTAGAGATAGAAAGACATTCATATGGAGGGACAACTGATCAAAGAAAAAGTATAATGTTTTCAGGTAACATTCTTTCGAAAGCAGTGTTAGAAGTTACTAACTTGTAGTCTGATCATAACAAATCTCAGAAGCAAGAAAGGTTAGGCCTGGTTAGTAGTGTGATAGAAGACCTTTATATGGTCTTTGGTGGTCTTTGGTGGTCCTTGGTGGACCAGTAGACGGTAGTCATCCCTTTGGACAGGGAGATATGGTGCTGTAGGTATATATAATGAGACATTACATGAATTTCCTGACTCCTTGGAGCTGGTCATAAGAGTAGGGGTGTTATTTATGATGCATTCTATAGACCTCAGTTTTACCTTGGACAATCTATCTTACACAAACTTCCCCTTTAACATGTCTGGTGATGTAATTTCTCATTGATGAAGCAGGTCCCTTCCTATATGTGAACACCTTTGGGATTCTTTAGAATGAAAAGCAAATGCAAGAAGTTAGTTTAAACCAGATTTTCCACAAACTTGCCTTCAAGTATTTGCAAAGTCCCTGCTGCAACATATAGTACAGTATTTACTCATGTTCTCATTTCATTTTCATGTACAAAGTCCAGCCACAATGATATACTGTACACTAAGAACATTCTGAAAAATAAGAACTATTTCTTTTGCTCCAGCCACTATTTTCCATGACCTTAAGTACAGTACATACATCACTTTTCTGTGTGACCATCTATGTAGAAAAGGAGATCAAACTTCTGTGTCTTCTCCAGTTGTGCTTTGAGTTTTGTTACAGCTCAATTATTTTGGCCAAATAAGTTCACTTTTAGATGAAACAGATCTTTACATTTTAAATTTAGATTTGTCATAGTAAAGGGGTTGAAAACTAATGTGATAAAATATTATAGTTTAGTTTAAATTTGCTGACATTTAATTATTTCACCAATAAAAGTGTTCAGTTTAAACAATTCACTTAAAAATGTTTATTGTTTGTGTTTATTTTGAAAATGTGACTATTTCAAAGGCACTGTATAAACAGTAGATTATATACACTATGCATGTGCATTAAACAACACTTGTTCTACAAATATACTTTTGATATTGACTTATATAATGAACAGTCAATAAACAATACCAACTTTATATGACTGTTCCTATGGCTACATATTCCAGAATTCAAAATTTATAGAATATCCTGACATTACTTGAGATTTAAGCTGAAAGCTGAAAAAAACAATATCCCATGTCTGTCTCGTGTGCTCTCCAATGCTAAAATGGTTTGTGAAATCTTCTGGTTTGCTCAATAATAGAAGCATATCTTTCTATTTTTTTTTAGAATTTGACAGTATGTAGTCGGAGAAAAGACTTTTTAGAGAAGTTTATTTGGGACATTTTACACAAACACGTTCACCAAGAATGTCAGTTCTACTTTGCTAGAGAGTTAATTATTCTTAATTAATTCATCTACATACCGTTTAGACGTTTCTACCGTTTAGAAACAGGGTAATAAATAGTTTCTTGCATTTTGTGGAAAATGTATATGTCAGTATTTTATTTTTTTCTGTGTGAAGAAGTACTTTGAAAAACAAACAAAAAAATACACACCCTTTTCCTTTCTTCGAGAAACTTTTTCGTGTTACTGCTGTTCAATTCCCTGACTCTCCTTCAAGCAAGGGAAATAAAAGTTATGTAATTCTCACACAGTGTAACAACATAAAGCAATGTTCCAACCGAAAAAATGATTTCCTCCAAACTTTTCCGTGTTTGTTACTGAATAGATGAGAAGAGATAAAAATAGATGTTTGTTAGTTGACTATGGTAATGGAGAAAAAAAGATAGTGAAAGCATTAGGAATCTCTAACCTACCTAACAAAGAAAACTGTGACTAATTGCTTTAATTATTGATTAAATTCTTCAACTTGGCTAACAAACAACTTCCAAAGGAGGACACAAAAATAAATGTTCTTACTTGCAATAAATATGCTTTCAAATTCTGACAACAAAATCCATTTATGATGATTTACAATAGTTCAAACGTCAATATGCCTTCTAAAGGCCTCAACTATTCAAGTAAACAGTTTTTCTGACTTCCTGTCAAATAAAGTATGTTTCAACTTACCTCTCCCGCTCAGCTTTGTTTTTTATGGATTTGTCTTGGCTGATGGCTTTGCTGTTTTCCATGGATGTCTTAGCTTGGTTAGCACGCATGTCTTTGCTCTGTCTTTAAAATAACAGCAATGAATTAAAATAATCCAGATACAACTTCAGCAAACATAATCAGTTCAAAGATTTGACAGGGTTTCTTAATTCAAATAATTATTTATTATTTAAAAAAAACCCTGAACATCCATGTAATATTAGGATGTAGAACATATGCTCTGTATGCTTTGGTAATTGCAGTACATATGAGAGCATAATAATTACGATCTTAGTATTGGAATCAATATTGGAGAACACAGACACTCAATGTGATTTCCATAATAAAGAAAATAGGATTTTTTAAAATAATATATTGGTAATCTGAACACGTGTATAAGTAGAACTAATATATTTTGTTTATATCATGACAATTCAAACTAGGCTACTCAAATGATTTGTTTATATATACAATGTACTGAATATACTGTGTATAATAAATAATATTAATTAATTCAGAGCATTGTATTTAGTTTTAAATATATAATATTCATGCATCATTTTAAGTTAACAGAATAGCTACAAATTGTGTAATAATCAGATACTGAACAAGCCAAATTATCAAAAACAAATCAACAGAATCTTGGTAGGTAGGCGTTTTATTTTTTAATTCAATTAATTCATTTTTAAAGCTTTAGTTGTACTGAAACAGAAATCCGTACAATAATAGACTAAATCCAGACTGACGATACCAATTAACTAACATGGAAATGTGGATTTCATCATAAAAGAAATGAAAGACCATGAGATAATGAAACTGGAAATAAAACCTTTCAGAAAACCAAAGCCAAGCAGAAATGTCATTCAGCAGCATGCAAATGATCTTTGTTGTACTTATGTTCAAAAGCCTGTCTGCATTTTGTGTTCAGTTTTCAAGTGGTATTAATTAACTGTGCATAGCAAAATAAAAAGTACTGATCCATTGTCAAAAATCCCTATAGAATTCAGTATTATTACTAAGTATAGCATGCTGATTACTGTATCACCACAGCCTGAATTATGCTAGTTCTGCTCAATAAGTATTTATATAAACCTACAATAGTGATAAGTTCCAAGATACAGATATTCTATTTCAAACAGTTTATTAAAACTAAGTGAATATATACATATCATGCTACTGCTCAATAACTGACAAAGATATAGAAAAATCCAACAAACGTCCCTTAAACATACAGTTTACTGAATAAATTTGTTTTAACTTGGAGAGAGAATTTATAATAATGATCATGTTCAGTAAAATCAAAATGCTCAATATATAAGAAATGTTATAAGAGAATGTTATAGAAATGTTATATGTCAGGGGGTCATTAGGCCGCTCTAGCCAGTTTGGTATTTAGAATGGTACTGATCCAAAAGAGTGCATAAAAATACCCCTTATGAAAAATATAATAACTGGAACTGATTTGATTACAGATTTAGGCTTTTTTTTGCACTCGTTCCTGCAAAAATACCTTGGTACAGAGGTTTTCAGTTCTGGTCCCGGGTAGCCCGGTGTATTCTGGTGTTTGTTCTAGTTGAGTTCTTAACTACAGGCTCATTTATTTAACTTTTCTATTTTTTTAATTTGTAAAATATGAGTCTTGTAGTAGACTTCATAATGTTATTGTATGATGTAGTTGTTGGGGAAAAATGCACTTTAACTTGTGAAGTAAAGAGCCAGCAAGCAGGTTGGTTATTGGCACCAACTAGAACTGGTGAGGGAGGGCTCAAACCATCAGCTTTGGAAGACCTAAAGCTAGCTCACATTTCATCATGCTCATGTTTATTCAATCCATCATCAGTGATTTAAGTTTAAATCTTGTTACCACCTGCCAATTCTGTCTGCTAGAGACTTCCGTGCTGTTTTGGCTTAAATGCAACACGAGGAAATCTGTTCTGAGCTTACAGTAAAAATACAATATGGAAAAATCTACTCTGTCATGTTGCAGAAGCCAGTACCCTACACGTCTTTCAAGAAACACCTGGATGAGTTCCTTGGATCAATTAACTACTACCAAAACAGAGAAGTCGAATGATTTCCTCTATGTTTTGTAACCTTTCTTATGTTCTTATGCAAAATGTCAACAAAAATGTACAGGCTTGATTTGGACATTCATAGCCTCCTTAAAATACTGCCAGATATTTAGCTTTACTATTTGCTTATATATATTACTACTTATTCATAATATTCTTCTCAGGATTAATAGCTTTTGTTGTGCTTTTAATGCATCTCAGTATATTTGTAAGATCTCGAGTTATCTGTCAGAATGCAGGAAATAAAAGAAAAAAAATGTATTCTCTCTCTGGTGTCATACTGCTATGTAATGTTAATCATTTATGTGTTAAATGAAGATCAGAAAATTCCATTCCGTTGTATAGTTTTCTTTTCTAAACTATACTGGATTCAATAAAAAAATATGACATATAAGCATCTATTATTGGTTAATCACCCCTAGCTATGGGAATTGCTCAGTGTACCGTACATGTAAAATATATCACCATCACCAACATCACCAACAAGGGAAAGCAGAGACACTGTTTTCACATACAGTATAGTAGTGAATGTTTTAATTATAATGGTTTAAAAATGTCAGCAATTCTTTATAAAAAAAATAGTGGCTTGTACATTCTGAAACATTTTAGTGTAAGATTTGTTAAATTCTGGAGGCTTAAAACGGGAATTTGCCCACTTACACATTGAAAGCTCATCCAAACTCAAAACCAAAAGTTCATTTACAAAAAGGGAAACCAGTAAAAAAACTGTACCTTAAATGTACACTTGCTCTCACCTGTCATGGATGAGCTTAAGTTGTTGGGTTTGCTGTTCTTGTACTGAAATCAACAGTTTCTTGAGATGTTCACATTGCTGGAGTACATGCTGATCTCTCAGTTCCTGCTCTTCTGAACTGAGTGAGTTGATCATCTCTGACCATTCCTTGGTGTGCTGGGCAACAATCTCCTTCACCTACCAGAGAAAAACCGGTGTAGTAAAACATCTCGCAGCCAGGTGGCAGAGCTGAATAAAAAGAAGCAGTCACTAAGAAAATAGTCAAATAAATAGATAATCTAAAATGGTCACCTGGATGGTAAACTACAGTTATTGTTATTCATTAGTTTGGTTGATGGTTTAAAAAAGCAACTAGTGCCAAAAAAAAACAATCAAAAGATATTTATACACCGTTTTACAGCTGTTTTACTTAAGACATATAAATAAACTTTCCTTGCTTAAGGTACAAAAGCATTTCTGTTCTTGTAATTTGAATGCATAACCTTCCATATCTAACGGAAAGCCTTAAGTACCTTACTCCCATAGGCTTTGTACAGGAAAAAAAAAAACTTTACATAACAGGCTTTAAAGGAAGACAGCTCCACCATTTCTTCAATAAATGAAGCTGAGGGATTAACAAAAAGATAGCATGACCAAGACAAACATAGATTAACTATTTTTAATAACTGAATATTTACCTTTAGTTTGTGGTCTGATGTTAGTGTCTGGATTTTAATTTCTGTTTCCTTCTTCAGTTCAAGGCAGTTGTTTTCTCTACAATTGATTTAAAAAAAAGTATTTTCAGAAAGTGCCTTTTCTTTGACTTACGTTTTAAGATTAGGGGTTGCTCTGTTTTCTTGAAAATTCCACAAGAGGAGTTTTTGTGTTTCATATTTACATATAAGTATAAATATGAAATACGGGCGGAGCGGTGGCTCTGTGGCTAAGGATCTGCCCCTGTGACTGGAAGGTTGCTGGTTCAAATCCCACGGCCGGCAGAGGAATCCTACTCCGCTGGGCCCCTGAGCAAGGCCCTTAACCCCAACTGCTCCAGGGGCGCCGTACAATGGCTGACCCTGTGCTCTGACCCCAAGCTTCTCTCCCTGTCTGTGTCTCCATGGAGAAAAGCAGGGGTATGCGAAAAGACGATGTCCTAATGCAAGAAATTGTATAGGGCTAATAAAGGAACATATAAAACAATTATTCAACAAAATGATTACGGTTCAGGAATTACTGCTTAGTCCAATTGGTATGACTTTATATGAATATACAGTATGTTCAGATTCAGGAATGCTGTTTTTCCACACAAAAAACAGAATAAAAAAAAATACCCTTTTTTCTTAATCGCTTTTTCCAAAAGTTTCTCATAGGTCAGTTTTTCTTTGTCATGCTGAGCCACAATCTTGTCCACTTGGGTGCAATGTGACTTCTGCATAGCACTGTGGTCCTGGAAGAAAATTACAATCTGTTGCACCTGTCTGCTATTCCAATGGTACAGTTTTGGCAGTCAGTTCATTCTTACAATCAGTATTTACTAAGCTACCAAACTAGAAAGATGAGTTGAATGTCCTCTTCTTGTTTGCAGACCTTTCATTTGTTCATATGTTTTCCTGTTATATTCTCCACCCACATTAAAATCCCATGAACGATCTTGTTTCACATCATTGTTTCACTCTCTCATAACCCCAATTTTATTTTTCTAAAACATAAATGCATAAAGTGGTAAGTTGATGCTTAGACTACAATTACATTCCTGAAAGAGTTTACTTGTTCAGGAGCACTGACAGACACTGAGATTCAAAGCACACAAGCACCTCACAGATAAACAGGTTTCAACTACTGCACTTCCAGCATAATTCCATAACACCTCACTGGTGATTTTACAGCTTACTTACCTTCCAGTAATCAAGTACCTTTACTACAATACCAAAAGCAATAAAGCACACATAAAAAGCAGTAGTACACAAATTTAATCTTGTACCAATTGCAGCACATAACCACTGTGAAGTTTCTTATCTCGGTATAAATATATAGTACTGTAACTGGTTCTCAATTAGGGAACCCTGATATCAAATAATGCTCTTTCTGTTAATTTGACATATTAGAATATAGAGCTGGCAGATCAGACATCTGTCCTCTATTCAGTTTATCAGATTTAATCTTATCAATTGTGCCTTAATTATGCCCAATTTATCCTTTATTTGCTTAATTATAACCTAAAAAAGGCATACTACATAAACGTTATGAACATGTTCAAGTTTTGGGCGTGCACATTAAATTCTAATTTTTTAACTGAACAAAAAAAGAAACACCAAGAAAAGAATGCTTTTGTTCCTGTTCAAGGTTCATTTGTATTAATGTTATTGGTGATCCAGTTTTGTTTAGTACTGTATACTAAATGTTTAAATTATATATTTCAAACCAAGTACTCAGTGTGTATTTGTAATCATATGAAAATATTAAACTAAATAAAAGGGTAGTTTTACAGTCAAAAAAGAAGAATCTTTACTGAAGAAAATAATTTGATTAAAGAATAAAAATATTCTAAACACTAGATGGACATCATGCTAATTTAATTATATACAGTGCAGATCATAAGAATGTGGACAGTGACACAATTTTTGTTTGTTTTGGCTCTGTAATTGTAGCACAAATGCTACGTTCAAAGGCACAAACATAGCACTAACAAATGAGGTGGGTTTATTCGTTTGTGCTGTCTGGGGGGGGCAACGTCACAGAGCTCACACTTTTTCTTCTCTTTGTCTTTTTTTCACCTCCTTCTTCTCTTTGTGTTTATCTTAGTACATTTACTTAGTGTACAGAGTATCATAATCAAAATTCTAAGTAGGAACGATATCAGCTCATCCATAGATTACATATAAAAAGGACACAGAACACATAATTAAATAACGGAAACCAACAGATGATATAAGAGTACATGATCCTTGTAACTTAATATGTTATATGTAATATGTTCCTATTATTCCAAAAATTATACAGCTACAGTATGTGAGCACAATGTAATCTTTATATTACCCAAATAAATACATTGAATTCACTGGGGAAAAAGTTATCTCTAGCAGCAAATTTAACATAGTGATTTTACTATTTTAACTACCTTCCAAGATCAGTTAAACGTTCCTTCCTTTTCATTGCTATTAAACCAAAGTTCCACATCATAGACCGCTGACTGACCTGCACTAATACAATTCACATGTACCAAGTGCCACTTCATATTTAAAAACCAGAAACTGCATATTTATTGACTTGAAGCCTTTTTAATTTAGGTCTAAAATACAATCAAAACACATATAAAGTTATACTATCTTCACACTCATTGTGTGTTATTACTATTACTGAACACAGTAGTATTGCACATTAAGATTTAGAGTAATTTACTAATTACACAAATAGCTTTTGCATTAAATTCTCAAAAAGTAGACGATATTCAGCTTATATTGAAAAGAAGCCACAAACCATTTATGTAAACTGTTAGTTTTCACAGAGGAACACTAAAGGTTACATTTTATTAATATTAAAAATACTGAAGTTGTATCTGTTGACCCTAAACTAGCACTTGTCATTGCATGGCTGCCTCTGAAATCTAGTACTGACCATTCAATCACCTTACTCGTCTTAGACCTTTTTGTTTAGATTTTGTAAAAAATTTAACAAAATTCCTATAGGGTATGATATGTATATACTTAACAGTATTTTGGTACCAAATAAAACTGGAAACCTTAAATCAGAAAGCATTTTTTTTCTGAAAGCCTGCTTAAAGGTCACATATTTGTAGCTACAGTGTATATTATTTCATTTCAATTAACTCAATTGCCAAATGCATTCTGAAAACCTGTGCCACTTATGCACTTTTTAGATAACCCTTTTTTGCATTATTTCAAATAACCTTAAATGCAATTCAACTCATAACAGCTTTAAAATGTAAAGATGGAAATGTTTATTTCTGGGTACAACTGATCACAAGAAATAAAGCAACAAAACAAGGCATGTTTGCATGCAATCTGATATGCTAAACCAACTGAATAAAGGCAATCACTACAGCTCAATACAATTAACTGCTTTTTCTATGTGACTAAGCTCTCAGTTTCACTACTCTACAGCAATGTAAATCAGGCCGGTTCAGAAACATTATCTAGGCAATGATGTGTTATTATTGCATATTTGGTATTTCCTCAACTTGAGACACAAAAGGTCAGTGCAACTACCCTGTACAGCACTAAAAATTACTGCTGGATGATGATAAGTATGATGCAACTGAATGCTAATAGACAATATCTTGCAGAGGCAGCTCTTAGACGTTGAGATGAACCCACCTGCAATCGCTATGCCTGCTAATGGAATACTTTTTAAAATCCTTTATTAATAAGTGAATAAATACACTTTGTACCTTACCTTTGCATGTTTTTTCTTTAAGGCATTTAGCTCCTTCTGTTGTTTCTTGATCAGCTTAAGGTATGTCTGTTAAAAAAAGTTTTTTTTTTAAATCCCTGCAGTCCTCATTTTTTTTGTAGCATTTTTAAGTATTTTGTCAACTGTAAAACAAACTATAACATTAATTCTACTAGAAAAACTATGAAATGACTCTAAGGAATCCTATTGCAGCATGCATGCATGCTCATGCTTATTATCCTTGGTGAAAACAGACGTTTTATTTTGGTGCAGCAGTGATAAATTTAAATCAGGAAATGTATATATTATTTTCTTTTATCCTTCAAGTTTTGTTTTGTTTTCAAAACATGTTTATTTAAATGATATATAAATTCATACACATATGTGAACAAGAAAATCGAATTATGTGTAAGGTACACATACTGTTGAATATGGATGACAAGTGGTGTTCAGTGACCATTGATTAGATATATATTCAGGGGATATGAATCCCCAGACTTTTTTAAATTGACAGATGACATTTAAAAGGAAGTAAGAATTGTTAAGAGTCATGTCATGCCACCAGGTATTATGAAATACTGTATTATCAGTCTGTAGAGTTTTGGGATTCACAAACTCACACACCTGATTAAGGAAAATCTGACATCATACTTTCTAGGTAACCATCTAAAAGACCGCAGGAAACAGGGGACTAAATATACTCTACAAAAACTCACAATGTTTTTATTATGTCTATTCAATGTATGATTATAGTGAAATAAGTCATAAACCTTGCTCCATTTTGCGACCCTTCAGAGGCCAAATGAAAAGTGTACTGGCAAATCTTTAATATTTTTTAGACACACTGGAAATATCATATTTGCAGCTGGGAAAAAATGATACCAATACTTAGTCAAATAAAAATGATTAAAGAGAGGATCACATAATGGAAGAGATTTAAGGTTAAAAAATACAGAATAATAAACTAATGATTTTTATCTTTAACACTCTAATCATGTACATTTATTGCTTTTTGTGGCTCTAGCTGAAGATTACAGCAGCTGTTCAATGTTCACAGAACAAAGACGACAGACTGCTAAAATACTAGGATATGAGGAAAAGAGAACAGGAGGGGTTGAGAATAAAAGCTGTCATGTGTGACAGAGCTGTAGAAGATGGAAGATTGGTTTATAATATGTGAAATGTATATATTTAATGACCAAAATTTTACGGCACACATAACACTTCCCATTATCGTAGTGGACTGAAAGCAGCTCAGTCAGCAGTAAGAAGAGAACGTGGCTTGAATTAATCAATCATGATGAAAATAGAATTTACCTTCATCTGTTTCAAGTCATCAATATTAACCTGAGGCACAAGTGCAGCTGTGTCTGGAATTAAAGAAAATAAGTTTTTAACAAAGCAATCTAAAGGTTTATTCTTATGTTACATTCTTAAACCGTTTACACCTTCCTCACAACATTTTTAAATATTACTAAAAAATAAAATAAAAAATAAAAAACATTTAGACTTAACCTTTTTGCTCTAATGCAAATTTTACATCACACATACTATTTTCAAATACACATTTGTTTGGGTGGGAAAAATGTTATATATATATCTAAAAATTATATTTGACATCTATATTGTCTCTTGCTAAATTATAAGTTTCATATTATACATTTAAACTTTCATACTGACTTTCATAAATCTGAAAGCAAAAGTTGCCCATAAAAATATCCTGTCTTAGGCATCACTGTTATCTTTTAACTTTAAATAGCTGAGTATTTACCTCCTTGGATTTTTTCACATTTTATTTTGTTATTATATGGAATCATAATGTATTTAACTGGGATTTTTTCCATTGATCGACACACTCTTTGTCAAAGTGAAAACAAAATTTTACAACTCCTCCTAAATTAAACTAAATATAAAACAGAAAATGGTTGATTGAATATGTATTCATCCCCTTGGCTCAATATGTGGTAGAGTAATAATCTTATAATATTTTAGAATAGTTCAAAATGAATATACTGCATTAAGACAATGTAAAATTCTCTTCTTATGTCCCTAAATTAGATCAAGATTCTTTGCATAGTCCTTGGTTTGCACCAATACAGTTATGTCATTCGATTTATTGAGAAATAAAAATGTATTATGAAAACTATGATTCCATTACGGAAACATGAAACAAAAATCTTTTGTCTCAAAGCACAAATATAGATTCTTAATAGCATTTAAATTTTCCTAACCTTTCTTTGCTTCGTTGACATTGGTCTGACCGGCAGTTGAGTTTTGTCTCAACTCGGAACTGCTCTGAGGTGTCACACTGGCTTTGACTTGGTTAACCTTCCCTTTCTTATCATTCTTTGAGCTGTCATTTGGCACATCTGCAATGTCACTCTAAATGCAGAAAAAATGAAGGAAAATGGCAAATGAGGGGTTAAAAGTACTTCACTGTATTTACTTGAGGTTGCAATATGAGCTTTTAAAAAAATATTATTTATCCTGCAAATCAGATGTAAGCTTGAGTTCCTGAAATATTGCTAACACTAAAAAGCTTGAGAATACTGCATAAATGAACAACACTACTGCTTCCCAGCATGGCCAGAAGGATTTTGGTTCCTGATCATGATGTGAGACTACCATTTTAGATGTGGTATACAGTAGGTTACACTGACTCACCATAAACACTTATATTCAGGTGTTTTAGTTACTGGGAGAAGCTCTTAAGATAAAAGGTATTTTAAATTCTTTCAATACCATTTCTTGCCTTTGACCTAGTAGGGTTCAAATCCAGCTGATATGGTAATTTAAAGAAGAGTGAAATGGTTTTAGTGAACCATTTAAAAACAGAAGTTAACCCTTGGAGCACATCTGAACCTTATATCCCAGGAGGATGTCAGGGTCAGATCTGCTTGGCAAGTGGTTTGATGAGAGAACAGTCTCAAAAGCTGGTTGACAATACATCTGGCATTGACAAACAAGAGAAAAAGTGGGAAACACTACAAATTTCAGCTTGGACTACTCACTTACAAGGATATTTCTCAAGCAATCATAAAGGAAATTTTGAAGTGTATGAAATGTAAATCATTTTTTACATGGATAAGGCAGGTTAAAAAAATCCTGCATAACACAATTCTGCTGCTTTAATATATTTTAAATAGCACACATGATTTTACACCACAAAGATGAACAAATAGTACTTACTGTTTCAATACCCATTGCCCTCATTTGGTCAGCTCTTTTTTCCGTAATGGATAAAAACTTCTTTGGATCTGAAAGTGCATCTACAATAGCTGAAAGATATTCAAAAAACATGTCAAGCATGTAGGAATATCCTAGAAAAACAGCAGATGAAGTATTCAAGATGACTGGGGAAGGTTAGTCTAGTGACGGCATTCCCTGGAGGCCATAATCATGAAGAACAGTTTTCTTCATTTATGAAACGGTGAAATTGTTTTTATCCGTAGGTTGTCTGCAATGAAGCTATGAAACAGTGTCGCTTAATGGTGCATAAAGTCTTTCTATGAAGTTTTTAGGGCATTCTTTGTGATGAAAAAGTACTCTTCCTTTGATGAGCAATATTTTTTGAAGAAGTCTGATTCAATGTTCTAAACAAGATAACGGAAGAAACTGAACTGCAATTCATTCATGAAGACATGAATACATGACAACATTAAATTTTTATATGCAGCTGTAATGGATTAAAAGATAAATATGTGAGATTTTTTAAACTTCTGAAATGATTAGAATGTGGAAACTATGAAATTTAATATATTTGTCCAAAACTAACACATCTGTGACTTACATTTTCCAACTGATTTAATAATTTAAATATAAAATATTAAAAATATTATATATATAAATATATAAAATATTTAAATAAATGTTTAAAAACCACACAAAGTCTAGCAATGATCAAAATGTTCTGTTGTATTCTGCTTTCCTTACATTGATGGTACTGTATATCTGAATCACAAAAAAAAGCTAAGATCATCAAATTTGTGCCACATGAATCTTTTTTTTTTTATCTCACTCAATCCACACACTTTTGAGACTCGTCCACAGTGTATAAAGTTTGATCATGAACAAAAGTTTCCATTATTTGGAAGAAATGTCAAACAGATGAATCATGCATTTGAATCACAGAAATATCTGCAGGTCTCCCAGTCATCTTCAGGTTAGAACAAGCTACAGTATTTCATAACGCACTTGTGGATGTTCAAGGAAATTAAATGATTTTATCTGTCTTCTATCAAGCAAATAAACTCAGCAAAAGAAGATTAGTGTAAAGTTGAAAAGAGACTACAGACTATACTATTTAACAATGTGAAAAACAGAATTGCTTGACAGGTGATACCTTAATATCTAATTGCTATCAATAATAGCAACATCTAGCTTTAATAGAACTAACTGGATAGTATTATTAGTTCCCAATAAAGGAAACACCTAGTATGAAAACGTCTGAACCAATTAGATGCACTATTTTTTTTCTTAAGAGCATCTGGACAATGCCTAACTAAATACTTTACTTAACCCATCATTCATTTTATGCAGTAAATGTCTTATCTTACAGACAAAACAATTTGTCACACATAAAACCTTAACATTGTAAACAATTCTTTAGTTTCTTTTTCCCAGCTGCAATATTTACTTTTTTTTTCCTTTCTGCCCTTCAGACTGAATCAATGTTCAGATATATTGCCATCTGGACAATTGTGCAAATGTACAAGTATTTGTGCTACCTCATGCACAGTTGTCCAGATGGTACATGTATGTCCTAATTTTAGAACTTAATTTCATTAAAAAAGTAATGAGCCAGTATAGTTATGCCATTATAAGAAAGGTGCAATACAATATTTACTGAATATTTCTTCATTCATCCATTTTCTAACATCTTTACTAACACCAGATCCATTTATGCAAACGTGTATAACATAAAACATTATTTTTGTAAACATTTTTTAAGATACATTTTCATATTTTGATAAATGTTTACAAGGTTACTTGCTTAACATTATACATATTATACATATTAACCATTCATACATATGATTACTTTCAACAATCGGATATCAACGAATTGACAGTTTTTGAACTGCTTCCAAGTACAAAGTGTTCTGCATTTTTGGTGCTTATTTTGCAAGGACATATGTCCTATTAGCAGTCACTGCATTTTCGTTATTCTCCAACTCACTGATACCAGTTTACTTGCCTGAATATGTATAGAATGTTCGGAAATAAGAATAGTTTCAAACCAGTGGAGGCCATCTAGGCCACTTTGTTGTTAGTAGCTCAGTGTAGTGTATTTACTGTATATTAGGACTAACCTTAATTCTACTAAGTACTGCTGTTGTGAGAACTGTTCTATAGACGAATCTCAATTTTACTGAAAAAAATGTTATCACGATCCCTCATTCAATGTCTGGTGAAAAAAAAAGCATGTCTTTATATTTATATGCAGTGGTAACATGGACTAAAATGCAAATTGAAAAGACTCTAGGAGTAGCGAGATTATGGTTGAGGGACTGATGAGGCAAACCAAACTTAGCAGCTAGGATGCTTCATGAAAAGCAGCACATCTTGATTTGTACTTGGCAGATTTACTGTTTTCAAACATGTACAGACTTGACCAAAGGAAACTTCAAAAAGGATGTCACATGAAAATAACCCTACTGGAAATACAGCACAATTTCTAACTATAATGAAGTAGTAAATAAGTTAGGAAATGTTTCGAAGCAATGTATATATTTTTTACATTTATATCAACTCCGGCCTACCTCCAAATCCATCTGGCACATACGTTTTTAACACAATGTTACAGAATATGGTTGGCAATGATAAAGGCTTGTTGCCTTCATTTCGTAGTGAGATGTGTCTGTAACCAGCCTGAAGGCCATCTAGTGGGAGAATCCTCTGACCAATCAGCTTGTTATTGTCATCGTACACTGCTATTCTCAGCACAGCGAGGTCAGGAAGAATCACCTGCACAGTGGAGACAAGAATTGTAAGTTAAACGATACTGTCCGCTTCAGAGGCTAGGCTACATTTCTCTACTAGATTCTCCGTTCTCCTGAGTGGGTTAACCAATACCACTAAAGGCTCTGGTTCACTTATAGGTTGAGTGCTATGGTGCAGTCACTGGTTTGAGGCTGTGTAATGTGTCTAACCTACCATGGCTGGGGTTACTCAAGAGGCACTACATAATTGCATGAAGGAGGTGAGGAATATGCCTCTCCTCTTATTGCCACTGAAGCTTATTTTATTGGAAGGTAGGTTAACAATAAATAAGGGACTGTTGTTTCATAACAGAGTCACATAATTAAGGTGATTCTCCCTAAAGGCATCCATTATTCTAACTGCTCTTTTTTATTTACACATTTTCTTTTGGCTCCTTGCAGGTGCTGAGGGAGGCGCCTCTCTTTCAATCAGCGTGAACCTGTAGTATGTTGCCTGTGACATATTTAATATACAATTAATTTAAAAAAATAAATATATTTAAGTAAAATTATTAAACTCTTATTTTTTAGAAATAACAATAAGCGCTAAGGCCCTTATCTAATTTATTTTAAAGTTGCTCTCCAGTGATTATAGTTCCTCATTGGTTTAGTGCATGCAGTGGTTTAAATACAGTATGTAAGAACTGAACAAATTTAATTCAAGGCTGCATTTGAATGCTCTCAGTGATGATTATTGAACAATTTATAGACTTACGTTTATGTTTAGATACATGTGATGTGCAGAAATTACAAGAATGAAATTATATTACAAAGAAGCACAGTTCCATGTCTGTCTTAATAGTCATTAACAATTTTTTTCAGAAATGTATAATCATAATGACAACAATGCCTCAAATCAAGCAAAGAGTAATACTTTCCCCTCAATTCAGTAGATCAGACCAATCCTCATTAAGATGGAGAAGAGACATAATTTAAATTGGTGGGCTTTAATGGCATTTACACGCCTGGCTTAAGAGAACAAATCTGTAAAGACGGGGCTGTTGGAACCTCATTGCTTTAAATGATAGGATGAGCCAGGGAGCTGCTGCAAGGGCAAAGATGTGGTGGAAGGAGGGTTACAAATATGAAACATGTAAGCGACTATTACAACCTCTATCATGGTGGAAGTCATTACCTGTGAAATTTGACTGTTTGAAGAGAGTGGCATTTGCACTGCTTTCAGCATTTGCATCAAAATACCTCTGTGAACAGACTTTTTCACACATGAAGTCAATTTTGTCCCTTCCCTAGACTGATAACAACTGAACTCTCAGAGGCTTGCATGCTATTTAAAGGGTTAGGCTATGAGCCTGGGATTGGAGAACTCGTCAAGGAAAAAACAAGAGCAATGATCACACTAAAGAGTAAGATGTCTATATTAATGTATTAATTTAAGATAGTAATATATTTCAGTATTATTTTCTTATTAATTAAATGTGTAAGTAAGGCTATTATCAACATAAAAAAGGTGAAGCAAATTTGTAAAAACAAGTGCATGAGCTAACTCTTGGCATGCCCCTTCTGAAAGGTTGCTGACCCCTGTTATATGATATACTGATATACAGTACTGATTGAATACCAATACCACCAAAACAGACACTAATTTTATTTGTTGTACAAAGAAAGAAATCTCTCTTTTATGTGGGAAAAAAAGATTAAGATGATGTGCTGCTAGGTTAAAAATTGCTGGTAGAACAAATTCTTAAACTTATTAAGAATAATGATGAAAAAAAGTTTATCAGACACTTTCACAAGATCTGTGTTTCCTTGGGATGAACACAATAATATTTTCCATTGCAAATACAGTAGGTTTACTGTAGTAGTTGCACTGGCAGACTTGCAATATTGTGTAAACAGTACAGAGTTATTAAATCTAATCTTATTATCTTATTTGAAATCAAAGTACTTTACACAAATAAAAACTATAACCTACAGTATGAGGCGCCTGAAATTGTCAGCTGCGTTTGTGCTAATTATTTGCTTCTTTTACAGACTTCAAAAGGTCTTTACCCACAAATGCAATGCTGCTATTTTGTTTGTGTTCCTATTCTATGTTCCTGTCATTGAATCCTGAACAGGGTCTTGAAATAAAGAAATTTAAAGGTAACTGACCTTTCTAAACACAAAGGGCTCCTCGTTGTAAACAGGATTCAGACCATTGTTCATTACCATTCTTGTCCGAAACTCTTTCCGAATGGTGTCTGTTGGTAGTCCATACATATCAACTTCAACATAGGTGCCAATCTTCTTGTCTGATAAAAACTGACCTGAAAAAACCTTTGAAACAACAGTATAAAAAACAAAAATGTGATTTTTGTTAGTACCACAAAGCCTTTATTCAGTACATACTGTAATAAAGCAGGGATAAAGTTAATGCCACCTTCCTTAAAATTGATTTAATATACAATTGTAGAATAAAATTACTCACTTAAATCTGTTTAATGAGGTCAGTTAGAGACATAAAAGAAGAATGTGGTGTCTAATTCTGGTCCTGAAGTTGTATTATACTTATATTCATATTTGAAATTTTAGTCTCTATTAATACACATACTACATGTTGTTAAAGTAAGAATCTCTTCTGAATTTCACCATTTGCTTTAATGCGTCTAGTAATTACAGTATACATGATAGACACATTAATGCGGGCACATGACACATTCATTTATTAAATTTGAGGCGCTGTATTTTCACATAGAATGATAATGGTTTAAACTGTGCTATCATGCTCAACCACATGATTTTTTAAAAGTGTAACTTTAATAACGTAAAACTACTTTGTAGTAAAAAAAATGTTAAATGTTGAATTCTAAAAAAATTGGTGTTTACATATGTTTATACAATTAATTAAATCATATGTCTTGAATGTCATGAATGATTAATTTAATTGACCGATTTCTTTGTATATAATTTTTTTAATGGCCACACTGAAGCCTCAATATGTAGCTGAATAGAAAGTGTGATTTACCTGAACACTACAGGTAGCTGCAATCACACCATCCACAGGGGTTTCTGAGAAAGGATCAAACATTCGGTCAGGGCGTCGCATGAAGTCCGGCTTTAGCAAGTACCTGGATTGAACAGGACAGATCCCTTCATGTTAAACTTCAACATTTTTTATTTACAGTATGCCATACTGGTTCTGTGAAGACAGCACAGGCCCCTTACAGAGCTGATAATAAACACTTTGTGTTTCTGTAGAGAACAGATAACCTTCTGTACATTTGGGGTAAATCAGCAAATGGAGAGAGAGATCTTCTATAATCCTGATACAAGACAATACCTCACAGCCTTAATCCTGGATGGTGTTCGTTTATTCAATTTATTGTGAAATATGAGATTCAAATCACATATATACAGTAAATGTAACTTTACTATTCCACAAACGATAAGCATAGCAGAAGCAAAGCTAATGATTTTTTAGAATAGTACATTACTACATGACTATTAAATACTATTAAATTTATAATGATGTCACCTCACCATGTGAGCTGCTGTAATGAAAATGGTGTTAAAGATTCAGAATGAGGCTTACTGACCTAAGAAGGACAGTATCCTACTTTGTAAAGAATATTACACATTATTTTTTGTACTACAATATAATGTGCAATTAAATTGTACTGTGGCAAAATTGCATTAAAAATACAGAATATCAAGACATAAATCATTTTCTTACTAGTTAAATCTTTGCCTGCGGCTTCAGTGAAACAGAGTTCCCATTGCTCAGATATCAATTTGTATTACATGTTTTTAAGATGAGCCCCTCTTTTGTATTTTCCCCATTTACTTTAATGTGTCTAGTAGTTATCTGAGGCCTCTGGCTTTAGTATATGACACATTAATTAATTAATTTTGAGGTGCTGTATTTTCTCATGGAATGATAATGGCTTGAACTGTGCTACTTACCCACATGATCCATTATACTCAAATTTTCCTTGGTTCAGTTGCATTGCTAAATCTGTGGCAAGAAGGAGAAATGGTTTCTAAGTTAAAGTCATTCAGTAATGCAAATACTGATTAATTAGTATAAAACAGAATCATAAAGGGCCACAAAAAAACAATTTAAACTCCTCTGACCACACAATGATAAAGTCATGTACATATCCGAGTTCACCCAATGTGCTTTTATGTTTTCTGAGTCATGTTTCTGTACTAAGAATTTCATTTTTATACCGCTCAAGTTGTACCTTGTGTAAGCTGTGTCTAATTTTAAAATCATTTTTGCATCTCTTCAGCTATCTAGCAGGATATAGAATAATGCAACTTTTATTAGTATAAATGTCATAGAAGGTATATACAGCACAGTACTCCTTTGAAAATAGAAAGGTAGCTTACAATTGCATAATTATTTAAGCAAACGTGTTCCAAATGTGTTACATTTGATTTCTTATAAAAATGTCTAAGATGACCATTAGGGCTGAATCTTTGTCCAATATGGTGGATTTTGTGCAGCTTTATGCACATAAAATGCTTGCACGTGACATAATGAAACCCCTGCAGGATTCTATTATCAATCCTTCCAAATTCAGTGTCCCATTACTCTTGTTCTGTTTTCATGTTATTCAGTTCAGATGCTTTTTGATTTTGCACACATGATTTCACTTCAAGCCATATGTCATTATCCAAAAAGGCCTTTAGCAAAAGTGTGGCATCTGTCTGGGAGGGTCTACTCAGTACGTCCATTGGGATCTGAGCTGAGAGGACAGCCTTCTGTACCTGGAGTCTGGAAGTTCAGAGACACCATCTGGCAGCCAGCGTTCCAGAAGATCTGAGGCATGTAATTACTGGAATCCACCCGGCCTCCTTTGGGGTAGATTCGACTCATTTGTCGTTTATTATAGCTGTGCATTACATTCAGGAAATAAAAAAGCTTTGCAGAGGGATAACTGTATTATTATTAGATGTTACACTTTACTTTGTTTTATACTCTACTTTATATATTAATGGTGAGGAAGCCCCCCCTTAGCTAAACAAATAATAGCTAATGCACTTATGCACAATCTCACCTCAACCCCTCACATTTATAGATTCTTTATGAATACATAAACGGATTACATAGAAAATTACCTTAAAGTAAAAATATCAGTACTCATTAAGATAAACAGGAATGAGCACTGGTATGCTTTATTGTTGAACATGCTTTCACTAAAGCAAAACTGTCATATTGAAAAATGTTATTATGCATCAAAAATATTTATTTTGATCTGTAAAAACTACTGGTATCTATCAACCTTCATTATTATTCTTTTGGTGTGATTCATGTTAATTACATACTGATTTATTGACTAAAATAAAACACAAGATTTTATTTACAGTATGTAACGAAAATTAAGAGTTAAACTTTTTAGCAAATTTGTTTTAAAGTAGCTTGATTTTGGTAGAAGAACAGTATAGGCTTTAGAAAGGAATAAAAACCCTTATAGCTTGTATACGGAGTAGTATCTTGCATATGACAAAAATTACCAAAGGATACTTTACAAATTCTATGGCATTCGTCTTCAAGTATCCCAATCCAACTGACTCATTGAATGATGACATATTATGATGTACATTCCTTTCTGAAACAATTAATGTAATATTTTGTTACTATGGGTCATACAGTATATAAGAAAAAAATCCATCTCACTGTATGTCTAAGAAAAAGACTACTCAAAATGTTAACTGACATTCTGTTCCACATTCTTTCTCAAAGACACAGAAAGCCAATATTTCAGATACATCTTTTAATACCCATGAATGATTTGGAGAAAAAATAATTAATAATCTAAAGTAATAATTATTTTTCTTAAGTGAGCTGAAGTAACAATTATTTAGTGCCACTAAATACTGCTAGTTACTTAACATAAAGCTTGATAAAAACCTTCTATATAGGAAAAAACAGGAAATTACAAAACGCTGTTTAAGTATTGCTCTAAATTTGTTTTGTAAAGTTTTTATGTCACATCAACTGCAACAGGTGTTGCAACTGTCCAACAAAGACATTTTTTCAAGGGATCTTTGTTTAGTTCTTGTTTTTATAATCTTGGAAATCCCTGTTCTTACAGAAAAATGACATATGATGCTTACAGCCAAGCTCATATCTTTGATTTCTGTTTTTTCTTCTTATCATGGGTAAGACAACAGACAACAAGATTATAATCATCCATGATAAAAACTTTACAAACTATGGTGTGGGATGTATTCATAAAGCAATTACCCACAAGGAAAAGTCTGCACATTGTTTTATTGTATAATTGCTGGTTAAGCTGTTGTTGGTTCTTGAATTGTACTTGAAATTTAAACGTTCATTATTATTATTAATCCTCATGCACAGCACATGTAAGAAATAAAGTGTTTATTGCTTTTTGAATACTTCCCTACAAGATTTGGACCAATTCTATATTTTGTATTAAATAAAAACAATGTTCCAAAATATTGTGAGTCTTAGATCATCCTAGGTCAAAATATTCTTGACCAAATCTTTCAGAAATTAGGTCCAATAAAAAGTATTTCAAACAAACCTGCTATCTGTTTGAATAATACATGCAAATGTTAACCGTGATTGTGCTGAAGAAATAGCCACATACAGCCTTCACCAGCATAATTAAAGTAGGTGATTCAAAAGTTTCATCCTTCAAAAGGTTACAGTATATCATATAACAGATATGATATAGATAGTAAATTGGTGCCCACATATTCATATGCATACATACATACAAATGCATATGGATATATTAATGCATATTTAGGGTGGAGAAAGAAAAAGAGACAAAACTGTTAAGGGAATAAATGTAAGTGTTTTGTATGCTGATGAAGTTATAGCATCCTCTCCTCTGATGCACTGCCTCCTTGTGTATCATTCCACATATAACCACCTAGCAGACATAATGTGTCTAAATTGAAAATATAAAGATTGTTTCATTAAGGACTTTGCATATCATTTAAATAATTAGTAATTATGTTTCTGGATGTCAACTGTCATACTTACCTTCGGCCACATCAAAACTCTGGAATTTCACGGGCTGAGCATAGTTTATCATGGCTGAGAGGTAGGGGTGAATATTAGTGGTAGCCCCTACATATTTGTAAGAGGTTATCCAGGCCTGTTCATCCTCCACAGTGATACCACCCTAAATATAAGTAGGGAGAAAAGTAAATCATATTGGAAATATAATTAAGTTCCACTTCTAAATATTATGCTTTTTGCTCAGGTGCATAATTTTTACTATTGAGTAAAGGACTGTTACGTCCTTCCATAAGTGCCTAGCAAAGCACGCACTGCTTACCTGCTTAGTTGGCACCTAGAGTAATAGAGTAATGCACTGGAAAATACAACTGAAAACCATGGAGTACAAAGTGCTATGCAGTTTTTCAATAGACGCCCTCTGACACCGCTGTGAACACAGCCAATAGAACTTTAACCACAGGGGAATACCACAAAAGCTGTAACCTTGTTAAACTACAAAAGGTTTTGCAAATTTCTCAAATGTTTATAATAATTGTATATTTTATACCGTACAGAAAAGTGAATCCTTACAAAACAAGATCATTCAAAATGGAAGAAAGTTTGCAAATGAGGGAATGTCATTTGTCCCATTTACTTTAGCTTAGCTGATAAGGTTAATAGGGCCTTCAGCTGAATGAAATTCAAAAATCTATTGTTGTAGCATCTAAATAAGTGTAATGTATTTCATTTTTTCTCCAAAAAGACTTTGTTTAACCTCAAAAGCAGTGTGAATGTTTTCATGATGCATCAGAGGTCTGGAATCAACAAAAAAAAGTATCTGAAATGTTATGTGACAGTTTAATAGGTAAACCTGGGTAAAATGTGGAAAATGTAAGGGCATGTTTTAAAGAGCACTCTACAGGATTCTGTTAATGAGTAATGCTGTGGTTGGACATAAGTATGAGACTTGTTAGACATTGAAATAAACAGATTTCAAGCCATATTAAACCTGCTTTCCATTTAAATATTATTGAAAATGTTTCAATCATTTTTTTACTTGCATTCTTTTTTGTCACATTTTTACTTAGACACAAAATATTACACATTTTGCTTTATAACTACAGTATGTTGAAAGCACTGTATGTTGAAATCTAGGAATTTTTCAGATTTATTGATAAAACAGAGGGATGCCAAAGGTATGCAAGAAATCAAGAAAAAAATATGTAAATCACTGAAATACAGTATGTGGTTGTTTCATTGTTTACTTTGAAATATTATTTATTTGTGCTTGTAATGGTAAGGAGTCAGGGATTATTTAAAAAAATTCCTTAGTAATCACACATAATTCTCAGACCTCAAGCTGTGTTCACATTTGGGGTCAAATTCCTTTCGAATATGAAGTGATTTGGGGAAACAATCAAGAAAGACTTCACCTGGCAGAACTACTACCTTTTTATTATTGTCCTGTTCTGATACATCTGATACATCTGTTACATCAGTTATCTCTTCTTCAGTAACCTTAAAAATAAAATCAGGCATTTATCCACATTTTAATAAGACTTCAAGATGCTAAAATGTATTGAATTATATTTCAGAAAGACATTTACTGTACATACTGTACAAAACTATGGTATATCAAAAGAACAGATTTAAATATTGCTAAGAATAAGTTTATGTTTTTAATGTATACAGCCTCTATAAAATATAAAAAATGCACTAAGTGACACTGAAAATTATCTTTAATAGATGTGAATTCAAAAACTTTCTACCTTTTTAACACTGTTTAAATGTGACTCTTTCTGACTTAAGTCATCAGAAGAGAGGTCACTGCCAAACTTTAATTCTGGATGTGCTTCTTCTTCAACATCAGCTTTTAAGAAAAACAAAATGTATAAATTAGTGAAACATTACAGTTCAAAAGACTTCTGACCCACAATCCATATACACACCAACACGCAAATAAATAAAACCAAGAATAATTGAAAAAGAAGAAAAGTCAGAATAAGCAAGCAAGAATGCAAGCTTAATTGCTGCATCTCTTGGACTACTGCAAAAGTTGTCTAGCACTCTCCCAACACCGTTAAAGCAGTAAAAATCTCAAAATAATTTAATAAAATTAATAATCAAAAGTAATTTTTACAAAGCATTTGCTATGGTGCTATGTTTGTACCAGCCTTGTCCCATAAAAAAAGCTAAAAATATTGTGTAAAGTGTAAAGGAAAAAAAATACTATTTGTAAATATTGGGCACTTGATTTAAGATTTGGATTTATTTATTGTGATCTGTGACTTGTTTTTGAGAAGACTGGTGCAAACTGACCAATTTCCTAAATGGTGAATTTACTTCCCTAGAATTCTTATTTATGTTTCTGATTTCTTTTACTTTTCAGTGTTGCCAGTTCAATTACAGTAGAGTATACTCCAGCATACAGATATAGGCAAGTGGCAGTCATGGACTTTTGATATTATCGTTTCCTGTAACTTCAGTAAATAATAAGCTTAGTTTTTAAAGATATTCAAGAAAGACCTGAAAATGATATCAAAACAATTCCTGGATCTGTATTCTAATAACTACCTTACAGTATAACTAATTTGACTATCTTTAAAACTACTGCTCCCATGGTTATCTGCATTTCTGTATGTACTGTAAGTTACCCATCCAAAAAAAGTATAGACTTTTTTTAGCCTTTGCGATATCTACTCAAAGGCTAATTGTGTCTTTCTAATAAAAACACAAGATCTTGCAACTTTTACTGCACTGGAATCAAAATGTAATCTAGAAACCTTAAACTGTTTCTAAATTCCAAAGATTTAGCCCTATTTTTATTTTTGGTCTTTCTATGCTTTTATTCACAATTTACTGCAGAACTACAAAAGAAGAATACAGTACGTAAAAGAATCCCCCGCATCGCCTAGAAAGAGAAGTGTAAATCAGAAGAGCAGAAGTGCCTTTCAGTTAGATGTCTTACCACGAGTCGGTGGGATGGCAGCTAAAAATGCAGGACAATAAAAACATTATTCACTACATTTTACCCAGAATCTTGTGATCTTTTTATGTAGTGAGTTGGTTTTGCTTTGTTTGTGGGTACTGACAGGCAGCCACCATTCCTTCACAATACACGGTAAGTGTCAGGACAAATACATCTGTAAAATTGTTTTGTGAAACTAACACTTTAATTATAGTATTCACCTTGTTCATTGTCCAAGGTCATTTAATATATGATGTTCTGGGTTATGTCTGGACATATCCAGTCACCTACATATATTTATATGTTACAACTTTATAAAACATTTGATAATCCATTCTGTTTCATGACACAATGCCTGACATTGGTTGTTTTCCTTCATATCCTGCTAGGAAAACATAAAAGCTGAAGAACAGGTATTACATTGTTGACATTGAAGTAACTATCTGGAGATTTAAGAATTTTTTTTTTTTTTACCGTAGTTATTAAAAAGAATTTAATTTATGTAATCATGTTGCCTCTTACCATTTTCAATTTCTTCTTCATTCTCATCTTCCAGAATGTTAGCAGGAGCAGTTGTTTCACCAGCTTCCATTAGCTTTTTAAAAGTTTCAAGTTGCTCTTTTAAGAAAAAATAAATAAAAACATCTGGGACCTTTCTGGGTCTAATGTTGGGATATATTTAAAGGGAATTTTCTCGGCGAAAACTTCTCATAAAATCTGTGATATTTCACATAACAAAGATTTCTTACAATATATAACAAACCCTTATTCACTATATTCAATGCTGTAAAAAACATTTTTACAGTAGAGTAAATCAGTACAGGGAATAATAATTATTGTTTCTTTCATCAATACAAGCACTCATATTCTTAACATACAAAACCTCCAGTCGGGTTGATCTTTCCTCAAAAGAACACACTGTGAAAAAACTGCAAACTTACTCTGTTCAACTTCTGGTTTTAGACGTTTGTTTTTAATGAGTATTTTTCGCTTGAGGTCATTGGGAGAAGGTAAAGGTCGCCCAGGTTCAATCTGTAGAATAAAAGAGTCAAAATAGTCTTTATCTGTGAAATACAGTGGTAGTGTAAAATTGAAAGAACAGAAACAAGAAATACAAACCGGGTATGCTTCCAGAGGTTGTTTAAGTAGAAGGTCACCAAATATCTCTTCACAATACTTTGCCATCTTATATTGCTGTGGTTTGCTATAGTATAAAAATAAATTAAAGATATAAAAGATTCCTACTAAAAGTTACTTAAAAGGCATCATTGTACAACAATGATCACATCTAATACATATTGCATATCTAATACAAAGTTGTTAGTGAAAAGATCTAACCTAATCCTATATGTATACAGTTAGTCAATATAAAATGACAGCTTGAACAAAATATGGGTGCAGGTTCTTTTTCACTTTGTGTGTGCTGCACCCAGCCTGCAATATCCAATAAGGCCCTGGTTAGATTATTACTTCAAATTTTCTTAAAATAAAGGAATTGTACTACTGAATTACATTAAGTCATGTCATCATTTGCCAAACTGGTTTATACCATACGGTGTCTCAGGAAGCCAGAGCCTACCCAGCAAGCAACGAGTTCAAGACAGGGTACACCCTGGATGGGGCGCCAGTTCATCGCAGGGCAAGTGCAAGCCAGTCATACATGGGGACAATTTGGATGCCACTGTAAAGGCCGAGGGGGGAAATTTGGCCCGGATACCGGGATAACTTCCTACTTTTATCGAGATATGCCCGGAGATCTTTAATGACCACTGAGAATCAGGACCTCGGTTTAACATCTCATCATAAAGACGGAATTATATTAAGTAACACTATGATTTCCATGTTTATATATGCAAATTAAGCAGAGTAAATAACCTACCTGCAGTGGTTTTCAAATGACAGTATCACTGGAGACTCAGATGTTACAAATGCAGTTTCTTTAATGGCTTGAATTACATCCTACAAAAAATAATAACAGAAAAAAATCACAAGGTGCGTTAATCTCATTTCAATACACTGGCCCTAATTTATTAGGATTTAAGAGAATGGTTTAATATAACTTTTGTTATATTTGGTAGATGTTTTATACCAATACTTGTATATGTACTTCTATATCATTCACAAATAAATGTTTAACAGCCCTCCATCCTTTGAATGAAGAGTAGTCAAGTGCACATATCAGACTCTTAGAACATGGGATTCTACATCTCCATTTCATATCATTTACATTTACATCTGTTTATTTTCATCAGGTATAAATTACAAGACACACATTGTCTAAAAACTGCTTTAACACTGATTAAACTGCTTGTTCGATCTGTAAAAATTCTGTAGAAGTAAATGTTTGGATGCTTCAAAAATATCTGGTCGACATGCACCTTAAAGAGAATGTCTGTGCACATGGCTTTCCCGTGCGTTATTATTGGCTCCTGGTCTTCACCTTTTCCATCCCAGCAATCGAGTTCCACACATCTGAAAGGATCGAGGAAAACTTCACAATTCTTATCTAAACTCATCTGTTAGAAAAGTAATGAAAGCTTAAAAAGACTTCTTTTATGCCATTTTTGTTTAAGGTTGAAAAATGTCGAACAAGTACAGTTAGTGATAAGTGCTTTAATATATTCATAATTATATATTTAATATATGAGACTGACCTGCATCCTGCTAGAAGGACTTGCCGATACATTTCCACAGACGACTTTCCACCGAACTGCCTGCCGGTCAGGTATGTGTTATGAGAGGAGCTTATGAAGTAATGTGCTAGCGGATGGTCCATCTCCTGATATAGCTCCAAGCGATCGAGGAAGACTGGGGCATTTTGATCTGACATCAGATACCTGCAAAATCCATCACAGGACATCCGGCCTGCATACAGAAGAGGGTAACAGAGAAAAGAAATGTTTTCCAACTATAATTTGTTTTTCAACCCAAGTTCAGGAAGTGGGCAAATTCTCCTCTTGCCTGTATCTGCTATCTAAGCATTAATATCTCCGCAGCTGTGATTCACTGTTGTGCATCTTTTTTGCTTGTTTTACATTAGTGCAATCAGCATTTGCTCTCACCAGAGATAAAACTGGATGTGCTATTCTCTGTGGCTTCACTTCTTCGGCCCGATCTAAGGAAACCAAACTCCACTTTTCTTCAAACTCTACAAACCACAAAACTCCAGCTAAGCCACATAACGTTTGCTGATTTGAAAGCAAACCAAAACTCAACCAAATGTTTAAAAATATCTTTCATCAAAATATCAGCCCCGGTGCACTCTGGCAGCAGTGGCGTCTGCTGTTCCTGATTATAGCCAAATGCTTATGAAGGCTGGACTGTTTAGCCTTTTAAGTATATATATATATTCTTTTCATTACCGTTCTGCAGTAATATACAATATGGTCAGTAAGTATACAATTGTTTGAATTGCTACCACATTAGTTTGTTCAGATAATGACACTAGAAAGTACCACTAGAGGGCAACAGATGATCATAATTGAATTCTTCTTTTGGGGATTTTTGTATAGTATGTACTGTTTATTACCACAGTTGTTAATATAATTTAAGATCTATTTATTATGAAAGATTAAATTCATAATTGCAATTTACTTCACAAACAATATGGAATTCCATGCATGTTTTTTGTCATTCTAAATGCAACTTATTAAATACCTTTTTTCTTCAGCTCCTCATCTGTCTCAAATATTTCAATAATTTGCATTGCCCTTTTTGCATCATAGAATGGGAACAGAATTTCATTCAATCGAGGGTCTCGTTGATTCTGGAAATGGAGAAAGGATTTTATTAAAAACTTTTTATTAATAAATACAACGTAACAAGAAATATGTTTATAAACTGTATATATGTTTTAGAAATATAAGTGACAGAAAACAAGTTAATACATGGTACGTAATGGAGGCTTTATAATAAGCAGTTTTTTTTATGTGCATGCATTATATAACCCATATATTTATGCTCATTGACTGGCGTTTTTGAATGCCCAGGTTAGAATGACAAACCATAAGAAAACTGATTGTGAAGGGAGAGATATAAAAATTTGAAGAGGACATTTTTATTTAAAATATATATACACGGGTAGCTCTAGAACACAACCTTTTAACACTAAAGGACTGTTTTTTCATGTTTGTTCAGGTATATATCAAGATATGTTACGCGAATATGCAGATAGGTTATATTATGTTTTGCTGAGCAGTAATTCACGGTCATTTTAAATTTAAAATTAAAATGTGTATATCAAAATGTAAACCTTCGTTTTCTACAAAACCTTAATGTATAGATTGTAATGTACATATTTATTGCACAATTTTCTCTGTCAGGAATATGTCTTCTACAGTACATTCCATAAAACCACTTCAGTTCCAAACAACAGCATGTATATTTCAGCCAAAGAAAACCACATTAACAGGACAGAAGCAAGGCACAATAGCAGCTGAAATAGGATCTGTACTGCACACCTGGAGGCTGTCATGGTTATGACATGAGATACATTGACCGGACCACAAAAAACAGAAAATGGAAGCATGATACATGCAATGCAGAGAGATGGGAAGCAAGTCGCTGCACATAAAGTTAATGAATGAAAAAAGCTTACTTCATTCAGAAAGCTGACTAATTGGTCTACGCTTAAATAATCAGTTTTGTCTCCATTGCTGAAAAGGAATGTGTTAGAAAAAATAGCTGTTAAACTCTTCAATTCATAAAACAGAACCCCCAAAATAATTGCTTTCTGACATTTTATTTGCATGTATACAATTTCAGTTTATAAAATTAAAATAAAAATATTTGCTATGATTAATACTGATTTTTTTAAGAATACCTAGTTAGTTTAACATACAGGTTAATACTAAAACAAATCCAGCAGGTTAGGTTTATAAAGAAAGTTAGTATAGCAGATGCAGACTGTTTCCAGGTGTACTACTTACTGCTTCCTACTACCCTTTAAAGAATGTTAAAACAGAGCAGATTTTGCTTGATTGTTTATCCTTTCGAATTTCAAATTGCCATGAAGTGTGAAAGAACTGAACCAGTTAGACCATTCCAGAAAAGTATTTTTCTTTTTAAATGTATCTGCCAAATATTTTCTATTTCTTAATCATGTCTTCTGGATTCATCAACTGTGTATTAATTTACAGAATTAGACCTTAAAGACAATCTCCTCATACATGCACACTTGTCAGAATCATTTGTAATTTGACAGGTTACAAGCTTCATGAGAATCAACTGGAGGTGTGGTTTGTTTCTCAATTATGTCACCATGAACTTTCTAGGCCCCAGGAGTCTCTGTTGCACCAAAAGCCCTGAGAATATTGGCTGACTAAAGCCTACCCATCCCTAGCAGCACTCAGCCTGTTACAGTACAGTATGTTCCACCACAGGGGGAGGCACAGTAACAGTAATGACATTGCCCAGGTTTGAACTTATGCTAGCTTAACCACAGTGCCCAATCTGTTTGCTGAACAAATGTCTTTATTGGATAAGCTACAGTATTTGGAAGCCCACTAAAATCAGTCTTTATTAATGTCTCATACTTAAGACACCCATTGCAATTTGCTTTTTCAGTCTATTATACGAGTGAGCTTGTTGTGGATAAATTACATTTGCAGTTTTGTTTTTATTGAAATTTTACACTACTATTGTAAGTATTGTGTTGTATTACCGCAGCATGTACTGTAGACTTACAGTTTTTTAAACAGTTCTTCAATGTCAGTCCGAGGGCAGATTTTCTGAGTAAGTGCATAAAACTTCTCAAAGGTAAAGGCAGAGTGCTCAATTTCATCATTCTGCAAAGAAAGTTTTAAGATTATAAAAAAGTATAAATATTTACAGCACATATCATACAAGTGCCACATCGGTAAGCAAGAATAACATTGACAAGAGATAACTACTAGTACATTTTATTTAGAAATATATTGGTACAGTATATACCACATACAGCAATAGGATGTGTTTTATGATTTTTTAAATATGACTCAGCATTCAATTTCTTCAGTTTCACCTAACAGGCGTACTCACCAAATTATTTTTAATTATTTTAAATTTGTCTGTCATTAATTCTTTCTGGTTTATTATTCAGTTAATTTGTAATTAGCAATTATTTGTCAACTCCATTTACTCCTACAACCCCTGTACTTCATGAGGACAATAGAAAGCTACATATGGATTCCATTATGTAAACGTTACTACAGACATTTTATTGACTGGATAACCAAAACTAAAATCTGCTGTCTCCCAGGTGTCACTGTTGCATACCAGGCCAACCCCTTTGACTTGTGCTCTATTACATGGGGAACTTACATGTCTGGACTGCAGGGCTAAAAAAGAAGCTCAGAGTATGTGTGTGCATGTGTTGTCCCCCAACCAAACTAGAGGGGGACAGTATCATGGAAACAGGAGGCAGAAAACACCACAAAAACTGGATCCTTTAAAAAAAATTAAAAAGGATTGTTTTACAGTATACCCCTGTCACAAATTGGTTGGAAAAAATATTTAGAAAACAAATGTTTAAAAAATGCCAAGGGGAATTTACCTCCTCAGTAGTTATGTTATGCTTGAACCTAATTCAAATTGCCTATCTCCTTTCTTATCTTCCCTGAATAATTGCAGTGTAGGAGTTTAAATCCCCTATTCCTGATGTGGAAGATACCATTGTATTCCACATGGTGGGGCTGTAGTACTATGGAACAACATGCTGTCATGTTGCTATCATACTAGAAAGATAGGCATGATTGTCAACCCTAGTGTGACACACCTAAAAAGGAAGTCTAACAAACATATGTCCACATTTGCAGCACTGAGATGTATGCCATGAGGTTTTAAGAGTGTGTTCCCTATAAAATGTGTGTCCCCTATTCTTCATGACGGAGGTTACCACAAAAGAAATAGTAGTCAGGTGCATTCAAGAGTTTACAAACAATATCCAGGCTATGGCTTGAGGGGGAACTCCCGATCACACCACAAGGTAATTTTGCAATAATGACAAGTGCCAATTCTGCACAGTGAGCTTTTACTAGTCTATTTACAAAGTACTTACATTTCAAAAGAATTTATGCAAAATATCAGAACAAATAACAGAAGTATCTCTACATACCTTTCCACTAGGAAGTCCCAGTTCCTTCAGTGCTTGAAAGATCCCCTTTTCTGTTTTGCCGGAGGCAAAGGTCCTTGTTATGCTAAGTGAAAAACAACACTTTGTTAAAAGTGTTATTTATCTTTAATGATGGCTAATCTGTCTGTTTATGGTCCACGCAAGATTTCTAACACCCAGGACTACCTATGGGTGTTGAGCATGAATGCTTTAGATCTACTTGTATTTCAGTTTACACAGAATTTGCACAGAATCTTTGTGATTTGTATATTTTGGAACAGAAAACTGTACAGGAGCTACAAAGAAGGTTTAGGGACATGACAGTTGTTCTGAAACGAGTAAAAGAAGGGGCAGCAGTGGCTTTTTTTTAACCGCCAAAGGTACACATTATTATTATTATTATCAATGTGGCAGCTATTCATAAAAAATAGAAGATACTGTACTGTATATCCACAATGACCCACTAGAACAGTGACAGCATTTTTATTGTATTCCTTAATCGCTGTCATTAAACATATTATGATTGTCTATATATACTATTGTATAATATACAATAATATATATTGACATATATTATTGTCTCTGTTGGACTTTGTGAAGCCTTTGTGTCTTATTTTATGATCAGAAGCAGATAATGATTATGTAGTTCAAAGATATACTGTAGCCAGACTAAACTGAGTTGAAAGACTCAAGGAATCCCCTTCCTCCTGATTACAGTTAACCTACTAGTTGGATTGTGGGAGGAAACTAATGCAACCGGAGGAAACCCATGCAAACATGGGGAAAACATACAACTTCCATGCAAATAGCACCCCAGAAACTGAACCCAGGGCCCCAGCTCTGACATACAGCAATGATAACCACTTTACCACTGTGCATCCAATGTTACTACTCCAACATTAATAAAATAATTTCTTGTCCTACCAACACAACAATCGTGTGAAAATTAAATTAAACAACGCTATATTTTTTTCCCAAGGACAGGCTGGAATTGTACCACTGATGTGGTTTATTCAATGTTGATAAAAGCTTTTAAAGTCATCATATTTTTTATGAATCACATTCACTGTATGTAAATAAGGAATAAGGGACATTTTGACAATATTGGTTTCTCTCTGGGTAGTGCAACTACCAGGCCACTAAGCCTTTATCAATTGGAAAGACATTTATTGCCGCTGTAAAGCAGTGGGTTTTACGAATAACTCCCTGTAACTAAAATCTTTCCTGTTTTCCTAATATGTTACAGTATGTCAGTTAAATTAGACAGAACTGTGTGGAAAATAAACATATGGGACAGTATGAAACCAAATATTATAGAATACATATTTAAGAGTGCAGGTAACAGAATTAGGAATACATTTATTATTTGTGCTCTATTTGGTTCTAAAAGAAAAAATAAATTTGATGTTTCCTTTTAAAAGCAATCAATTACATATTTTGAATTATGCTAAAGAAATTGGAAAATCTGAGAAATACTAAACACCTAGTACAAACAATTACTGTAGTTAATACTTTTAGTCTACTGTATGCTCTCTGTGTTTGTGTTTCTAATATCATGAGAATCTTCAGGGTATTAAAATAAAACACACTAAAAGGAGGGCGTGTTACCTTCTCACAGGAATCTTGCCATTTACATTTGTCAGGAAAGACAATTTCATCCAACTAAAGAAAATAAAAAATAAAGTGTTAGAACTATAAGCTTATGTATTTACTTATTGCTTTACTGAATAACAATTGGGTGTTTGAGTACTTACTGCTTTTTTAGGCAAGTCATAGGGCACACATTGTTAGCTCTGAAGTTATGGATGACAGACTTCAAACCTTCCATCCATTGCTGTAATAAGCAAAAAAAAAACAAGACATGTTCCATTGCTTACATATCGAAGCAGCATTGCCCATTTCTGCCTGCTTGGAGTCATTTTTATTTTAAGAATTATTAATTATTCTGGTTTTCTCTTCCAATTCAGTACCACCATCTATCTATTTGCTGAGAGAAATACCAAACAAAATCTGAACTTGTGCAAGGCCATCTGGCGGAGTAGCTAAAATACTACCACTTAAGAGTTACTGTATCTCAGTAACAATGAACATTTGTGGGATGAAACACATTCAGGATGCTCCATAGTATCACTGAAAGCTCAGACAAATTTGGAAACATATACTGTATTTAATGTTAATGCATTTTTTAAGCACTAGGGTGCAGCAAATCACAATATTCACCTCTCCACCAGTCCAATATGCAACTGAGGCAAAGGCACATACAGTATACTGAAGCAGAGCTCCCTGCTTTGTAGTCCTTACTATTTTTAAACAGAAATTTCTAAGCTGGGTAACACAGACGATACAGAATAGAGCTGTGCAGTGCAACACTATCCCTTTATCTTATCCAAATTAGAATCTATGTAAAATCAAACAAATTAGAGAATTTCTCACATTAGAGAAATTGTCTGGTTTTGCCGGCAGTCTGTCGCCTCTGAGTTATAGAAATGCCCTTAAGAATATTATTTTTCATCTCTTTTTTTATATAAATGTTACAACGTATATTTCAGAAAAGATCAAATACTGTCTGAATCTTCCCAGCAATTATTCCTGCTAGACGCTACAAGACTGGCAGTAAGTGAATTTGAGTATGTTCTCATGTGAAATATGCATTCATAAATGTACATTTCCTGTCTTTGCCAGAACCCATACCTTGGCTGTTTCTGTGCTATCTGCCACCATGTAAATAAAGTTGAGGTTCACCAGGTCTGCACCACAGCATACGCAGACTATGCGTCCTTCCAGGTCATTTTCTGTTTTCCCAACTGCTTCCAAAGCAGCCATTATTTTGGGATCCTTTTAAAACAGAAATGTACAAATATGGATCAAGGAACTAAGTTCAGCCACACATCTTTCATTGATTTTAAAGGTTATGTGTCATTGTTCAATTTATGCTTTAAGCTAATTCTTTACTGGTGCACTTTGATGAACTATGAATTATCACAGTTTAATGCATTTGTATCCCTTTGTTATCTGCACTTCAATTTAGTGCATAACTACTGTGATTTATATTTAGCGATAGGCACACAGACAACTAGGCTGTATATATATATATAAAAAACTCAGGTCATTAATTTAGAATACATGAATTAGTAAATTTATTTGGAATTACTTTTAATGTATTGGTGCATGCCACCATCTATTTTAATTATTTAAAAATATTTATTTACCAATGAACTCATATTAAACAGATCTTACTTTTGCATTCATTTCTTGAACTTTACTTGCCATAACAAAATGTGCATTAACAGTCTTTTGTTTGACATATTTATCTTATGTATTTTGGTAAGAATTAGCAATAGTTAGCAATGGTGTTGAAAGTCAGTGTGAGTGCTAATATGACAATATATACAAGAAAGAACAAAAGGGATATTTGCCATCTGACCAGGAATGTCAGTTTTTAGAATCCACCTATAAATTTTGCAGGGCCTTATATATAGACCATTTCAGATTATAAATAATAAATCTGCTGTGCACTTGCCTGTGGTGATGATTTATTAACATTAGATCATCCTGTACCTTCCCTCAGTGTTTTGAACCAGTGAAAACATTTATATATCTAGAGAAACTTTTTCTGAATGAAAAAAAACTAGATATATCAAATCTAATCTTCATTCAAAATGTTAAATTCATAATGCAAATATATGTTCTCTTGTTCTTATCTGTAGAAATTACAAGGAATTTCAAAAGTAGTTTTAGCTTATGCAAGTGCTAGCAAGGAAAAATGATAGATACCACTGATTTGGGCATTTTGAAATAAATTTATTATTGTTATTTACAAATTAACCACTTATTAAAAGTGGCTTATTTATTCATGTAGTAAAATAACGCTGTTACCAAAAAACAGCATTTTATTTGTTGTGGCTGTACAACAATTTAAAAAAAAATCAGTGTATATTAGCTTATAACCGAACAATTGTTCTACTATATGAAGCACACCCAAATAGTATTTAATTGTTTAGTTACAGTACATTTATATTTAAATTAGATACTATATATCTAGTTATATATGTTATGCATATATATTAATGAGAAAAAAAATCATTTCTTAGAAGTCATTGGTATACAAATGACTAAACAATTTCTGAAGCAAGTATGACTAACAGCATTATTAACCATTTGGTCTTGTTTTAAAACCTGCTGTAGCATGATTATTTTTCTCTGCTGGACGAATTTCCCCTGTGCTTCCCTATCTTTAAGCTACTAAGCTATGTCTTCATTTCACTGATGTTGTTATGATTTTTGCTTGTATTACTTCTTGATGTTGCTAGCGTGTTCTGTTTAATGGATTACTCTTGCATGGTAATGCTGCTTTATAGAGATGTACATAGTTTGCAAATATTCAGTGTTTATGTGAAAAGAAATGTTAATTTAAAACTTATTCAAGTCAGTTTGAAAAACTTTATAGAACTGATTTTATCAGCAAATTCATTCTGAAAATCCAGTATTACAAAAATAAAACAATAAAATAACCCTACTTTAAAAAATCAATATATTAGCAATTTCCCTCCTACAATCAATATCTTACATTTTATATTTTGATCTATAGGAAGATTTCAATTACATAATTTAAAACTTTTCTCTGATGTGTTGACTTTGTGATTTCCATGTAAAGCCCATGGAAATCACAAAGGCAACCTCTTACCTTTGGTACTGCTCCAGAGCGGATGCTATTGATCAAAGAGCATTCTAAGACTTGGCCTTCCTAGAAGGAAAAAGATGAGCATGCAGAATCATGTAGAACACTGAAATTTGGCATCTGTAGTGAGATCTCATAAGAAAACAATCAGAAACTGAGGCATATTCACATAGAAACTGATTGTGATTTTGTATTTATTAAGTACTGCAGTTGTAAGGCATTTCAGTTGAGCAATTAAAATATAAGAAACATTTCTGCTTTAAAAAATAAAGGGTCTTTTTTGCAACGTCACAAGTTTTTCTGCTTTCTGATACCTGTTAGACCCCACAGTCCAGGTAACATAAAGTTTTGTGTCAATTTTCTCTTACTGAAAATTTAATTCACTAACAGTGATCTAGTGTTAAGATCAAAGTGAAGAGATGCACTGAAAATGTACTGTAGGTACCTCAGATTCTTCCTTTTCTATCCCTTACATTGTTCTGTTACAGATAAAATGGTAGCCCACCTTTCCTTCACTTTTCCAAGTTAGGAAGAAACCAAACTCGTCCACTTTGAAGTGACAACTTGGTTCAAAGACAAAAGGATCCTGAAAAATAAAAAAATATTAGCTTTTTAATAGAAATACAGAATGAGATGTCACACCTGATAAGAAAAATGTACTTGTACATAAAGGATATGCTGACTTACTGTAAAAATATAGCTGCATTGCTAAGTTTATATGAAATGCACGCCCCATGCAACTTATTAGCTAAATTATGAAAAAATCATAGATGTTAATCAGACATTTCTGAATCAAGCTTCAGTAAAACAGCAAAATTAAGTACTCGAAACTCGAAACTCGAAATGTTTGTCTGTGTTATATGATTAATCAGATTTTCTTCATTTTTTATTAAGACTTTCATGAAGATCTAATTACATTTTATATCTAAAACATAGGAGAATAAGGACTGGCCAAGGGGCTCACAAGTTCTTCTCAGCTCTGTAGATACTCCTGGCTTGAGGTGACTGCTGTGTTCAGTGGCATAGAAACTAAAACGCACATCTGCAGAAGTATCAACCTGATGTTCTTGGCAACAATGGGTTTACAGTAAGAGTGTGAACAAGAAGGATCTTCTTCTTCACACCCCTAAACATTCTAACCCTATAGGTGTTGTAATATTATATCCTATGGTATCCTATTCTCTATCTTATGGTATTCTACGACAATATAGTTGTCACATTCTATGATTAAAAAAATGTGGATTGATAGGGGAAATCACACAAATTTAAATTAATAAGTTATATGTACAGTACATATGATCCTGAGAAAAGTTTGACATAACTAAATGACACAGAGTGAGCTGTTCTGCTACTCAAGGTGACTTTTTTGATTGCTGTTCATTAGCATTGATGTTTTATTGCAGTGTCCTTGCTGACAATGGCGTTTTTGTATTTGCCACATTATTAATAAAGGCAATGACTATGGTACAGAAATCTTCAATTTTATAAAAGTAGTTAAAAGTATTACACTAGATTTAATTAAATCCTAAATTAACTATAAAGGAGAATCTGTTGTTTAGAAAAGAAATCCCATAAATCTTTCTTGTCAGTACTTATCCCTCCACAATAATTTTGTCGAGCTACTTTAATAAATACTATACACAGGGCAGATGCTGACTGTTCAGTACAGCGACTGCTTCACTGGTTTTATTGTAGGTTCATCACGGAGAAATGTTTTTACTGATGAAATCGTTTCTTTGTTGTCCTGAACAAAATGATGTAGGGTGAGTGTGCAACCATGCAGACTGGAGACACTCTTCCAGTTACACACTGTCTAGACTGATATCATATATCCCGTTAACTAATTATTCTGTGTTAGACTCTTTCTGTCCTTATTTTTTTAAATCTAAAAATGTAAGAAGTGTCACATATTTTAGGAGTGCTTCCTCTGATAGAAAAACACCTCAAATTTGGCCAGAAGCTCAGATTCAGAGTTCATAGACATTTTCTACTGGTGGAACTTTCAAGATGAATTATTTTGCACAAAGTGGAGTGTGACAATATTCTTCTGTTGTTTATGCTAGTTTGTATGGGTCAATATTGTTGTATATTGTGAAATTAAGCAGGGCGTGTTCTTAAACGGCTCCCACAGCTGTGGCTGCTCCAGAATTAACTGCCTCGGTTGTGGTTGTCAAGGCAACACGTCACCTTTAGACAAGGCCTCTGCCTCCACACTGAACATGCCCCTGTGTAATGCCACAATATATATTACAAGATATTAATATGGTAGGCAATATTGTTCACAGATTAATTATTGCATTTTAATGGAATGTTATCTTGTATAAACGCAAAAGGTTTCTCATTTAAATGCAAACAAATTCTCATTTAAACGCTATAGTACCTCGTTTAAACAGAAAATATATTTTTTCTCCTATGGCGCTAATAAGCTTCCATACAATGTTATCTCCTATGAACGCAAAACATATCTCATTCTAAAGCAATATTATCTCATTTAAATGCAAAAATGTTCTAATTTAAATGCAAAAAATATTTATTTCTCCATGGCACTAATAAGCGTATTTAACGCATATGCCCTGTTTAACAACTGAAAAACAATCACTAAGAAGTTCTTTTAAAAGCTTAAAAATAGTATTTAAAAAGGACATGCAGAGATAGCAAATGATTGTCCTGAAACACTAAAATATGAGCCCATCATTACAAATACACCATTTCTCATAATCCAGATCTCCGTCTCACACAGCTATAGGAAGACTTTACATGAGCTATTTTTTGCAGAATAGTTAGTTATACAAATAATACTGTCATATACGTTATAAGCAAGTATAGCATGAGAGAATCATGAACACAACTAATGAAATATCACAAAAGTGACATGATTATACTGCAAGTGTAGTGGTTTTGATGGGTTTACTGAGACAATTATTAATTGTAGCAGTAATCACGAGGTTGTTCGTCTGGGCTTTTAGAAAATCAATCGTCAGAACAACTAACAACGCACACACACGGGTTCAATACACGGGATACATTTATTAATATAACTGTGCAACAAACATATACCAGTCTGCCTGGATACGAGCGGCAGACCTTACGGTGAGGGTTATCAATATACAAGGTATATAATCTCGAAGAGATGCAAACACAAAGAGATACACAACAGAGAATATATGTCAATATATATCGTTCGGTTACCAAATCGCTAATCAGTGTTATTACCCACTGTTACTCTAAACTCAGAAGTGAATACATTACTCATGAATTAAATTGATAACAACTGGTGTTGAGGTACAATTGAATTCTCGAGACGCAATGTAGAACATGGGGTTTACTTATCCACTGTGTTGGGATTTGGAATTCCCGGCACGAACACCAAACCAGCTGACAGGCTCTGTTGCAGCCTATGTTGCAGCGGTTGTCCAATGGGCGTTGTGACGGCGTCCTCTGGCTACCGGCCAACCAGTCGAGGTGCAGCTCGGAGTAGGACGGGCGGAGGAATCTGACTGCGGCGCGCAGGGCAGTCGTTGCTCCGAGGGGATCTACCAGCAGTCCGGCTGGCTAGTAGAAAGTCTCTATGCACAGAGTGTGACCGCGAGTCCTCACAAGTCACTCTTTTGCCTGGGAAGAAACTGGTTCGTTCCCGGTCCAGCGCTGCTTCTGAATAAGCTATTCAGGTTGTCGACGAGGGTCCAACTGTAGGCTGCCGTTGATCAAGCGGAGCATTCACGTTGGTAGAATTCTGAGTACGTACGGGTTCCTCGGCCTCGCGCTTTGAACAAAGTCCAAGTCCTTTTGCAGACAACAGCAGTTGTCACGTGATTGTCTCTGAGGATGCGCGAAAATGGCCAAGGAGAGCCCAGAACTGAGCTTGCGCTCCCTTTTTGATCAAGACCCAGATGTGTGCTGATTGGTTGAGAGTTTGGCGGGCATTGGAGACCCACGTGGTATTACCACGCCCTGCCAGTCCCTGATTGGTTGGTCAAGGTGAGATATAAGTCACTTACTCTTGACACTTAGGAATGCAGTCCAGATGTCCATTCGGCACTCCCTAGACTGATAGGCGCCAATGCATGACCATTGATCATGATAGCCAGGCTTAGCTAAGTGCATCCCCCTTTGGGAGCTGGTTTCTTATCACAAGAAAACATCTTAAATCAGCTTGCATGAATTCTTTCTCTGTGGCTGCACCACAGAGATGGAGGGTGAGATGGGGCCTCTTTTAGGAGCATACCAACGCTTAATTCTGTCTTATTAACAAGCATTGCCGCTACACAAGTATATGCAATAAGTTATGAAATTCTATATGTATAGAGTATAATCATAATCTTCAACATAAAAAGATTTGTAAGAGCTAATCAAGTAGCAAACATCTTGATCTGTCTGATGTGACACCTGTAAATGTTCTGTGCAGTAGTGTATAATGGAGCAGCTAAGAATACACAAAGGGACAACCTTTGGCGCTGAAGCCGCTAGCTTCAAGTTATGGTGTAGCAACCAGTGGAAAGTAATTGACTTTAGACTGTCAAAGAGTGAGTTGAAAGGGATGCCTGTCCAAGATGAGCATAATTAGTAGTGGAAACAGGTAGTTTTAAAAAACTGTTTGCAGAGACAAATTTGAAGTAATGAATGTAGAGGAAAATATACTGGACTCTGATGCCAGCTCTATATTATCCCACAAGTTGGAGGTCCTATATTCCAAAAAAAATGAGCCTGCAGACTCAAATGAAAAAAGTTTATAAGCAGTCCGCATTAAGATTTAGTATGAGATATGTTAACAAAGTGATAAGGAGATGTTATGTAGGAAGCAAAGTCAAGAAGATAGGCCATGTAGCCTGAGAGTCAATGTGCATAGGTCAGTTTCATTTAAGAGCCTACACTGAAGAAGAGTGGAATGAACTGACGAAAAGTGACAAAGCAACTAAGCTGGGCTTGTGACAAGGAGCTGAAAAGGGTACAGTCAAGGACGTTCCCTAGAGAAGCAAGTAGGAAGAGTGAAATTAATTTGATTTTCTATGTTGAAGAAATTTTAGACATGGACAAACCCACTCAAGAGTTCTAGCAGGGGAAGCGGCAATAAGAAACCCATCAAAGAAGCGAGGAGGATGCTGGTTCAGCAATGAAAAATGAGACAGACTTTAAAATAATATTTATCACACTAGTGCACTCAGTGAGACGCCTGAGGTCTATAGACAATAATCATAGCATTAAGAGCATTAGTGTTGACTATAAACATAAGTAAAAGTGTTTTGTCCTGCAACAGATAGAGCCATAATAGCATGGCACACAGGAAAGTGGAAAAAGAGAGCATATCTAATGTCAGCAACATGGGAAATAAAAAGGGAAGAAAAACACTGATGAGGGGAATATACTGGGCTATAGTTAGAGGGCTAATCCTGAAGTGAGTAAAGGCAGAATGAGAAAAAAGCTCGGGGAGCAGGCTGGGAGTGCTTCTGTAGAACAAAAAAAAGTGGCAGATATCAAAAAGACTTGAATGAGCAAGTTGTTTCTGAGGCACAGAAGTCAAACCAGCATGGCTGACTTGAAGAATGTTACACTGGCAGATTCATCTCCTGGGACCCAGCATAGGTGACATGGTTTCCTATGGGCAAAATTATATGGTGGTTAACAAGTTTGTATAGTAGTAATTGAAATGGGCACAAAATGCCTGGAGGGAGAAAATAAACCTCTAGTGGTCCAGGCTCAATTGTTGCCTTGACTCCAGACAATGAATTTGGGCTACATTAATTATAATACATTGTGGACAGTCTCCAATTTTCAAATCAGGTTGGAGTTCATTAGCTTGGAAGACACTGTACTGACCTGGAAAGAGTAGTGGTAGTGAGTGATTTGTAGGGCAGCTTGATGTGCTAAATAAAAACTTGCTGACCTCTCTGGGCCATTTGTTATGACTGTATTAATGAGCTATAACAGTAGTTGAATCTGAGGGCAAACACTTGAACCTGCTTCCTGGGCAGAAACCTAGCGCAGAGCTTTGAACAAGGAGACTGGGTCAAGGGCAGAGAGACACCATGTGCTCACATCTTTGGAACAAAGTGAACATCAGAGATCTGGGGGGGGGGGGGGGTGATTCTACAGAGAATTGGAATTAGGAGCTTTGTGGAGGGGAAAAGATGAAATGCAACAAAAAGATGGGGAAGTGGGTTAAGACACTCAAAGAGCAGCAGTAATCACCTCAGAAAAGTAGAAAGAAAAAAGTAGACAGAGTAGACACTGAAGTAAAAATGAAAATGTAGTAAAAAAACACTTCCTTTCCTGTTCAGGAGGCAGTATATACAGTATATATATATTGTATGTACAGTAGGAGAGCAAAGGTGAAGAAGATTAAGATCTTTCTGTACCTTCTTCCAAATTTCTCTTAAATCCTTGAATTTTATAGTTTTTGATAAGTTTCGGAAGTACGACATTCTCAGCTTTGAAAGTCATTACCTCATTTATTTTAGTGAACAGTTTATGTCAACAATATTTATGTACACACATAATACAAAAAGAGCATTACGACATCTCCAGGAGGTAGATTAACATTATTTCCAAAGCCCTAAAGCCAAGTGAAAAAAAAATACTGTAAGTATACATGATAATTACTCATCATTTTCTAGGACCTATGCATGCAGCCCTCACCAGACTAAGCCATATATCCCTAGCCATGCTGTAAGATCCTCAGTGTCTTACAGGAGAGCAAGAATTGATTGGAGGAACGAGATTTTTCACTGGCATGACTACAATCACTCACACTCTTAGCAGGATCCAGGAGTAACTATGGAAGACCTACAGGGCTCTCGTCCACCCTGCAGTACTTCTTGGGGAATCCCTATGACAGTTGGTTATAAAAGCATTGCAGAGGCTCATTCTGAAGCATTGTGTCTTGAGAGTGTAACCTGTTTTAGGTTGCAGCATTCACGAACCAAAGCATTTGTGTTTAACACAAACTCAGTAGACTGTTCTACGTCCACCTGACAGATATGTTTAAAATATCACTGTAACAGTATAAAACACTACAAAAGAAATCTCTTGTCTGAATCAAGATAATATATGAATGCATTGGTTGTTCAGTCTTTGAAATGTGAAAGCTAATCACCTTGTGCTTTTTCTGCCCCGACTATCACCAGCAAAATAATATCAGCATGGATAAGTCCCTCATTATTGAGAAAAAACTGAAAAGCAAACCAGGGGCTGAAATATGAAAAAAAAAATCGTATTTATCCTGAGGATCAATATTACGTTTTGTAGAATTTATACTGAAAACAGGATGTCACGTACTGTATGAATAATTGTTTAACAATTTTTTATTAATAATATTAAAAAGAATAGATCAGTAATTATACTGTGAGGTTCTTGAGAATCGAAAACACTGGTGGGTAGAGAATGAAATTCTACCTTTTACTAATACAAAGAGGACTAATCCCAAATCAGATAAGGATAAACTGAATGTTTCTCTTAGAAGCCAGAGAATTCTGGTGTAAACACAGTACTGCTCACTACTTCAGCCAGTCTGTCGGCTTCCCCCATCACCAGGGGAACATGCTGTTCTATGTACTGTCACTCTTTCCTCTGAAACAGACAGCCAGCCCAGTCCCAGAGTGTCTCCCTGCCAAATATCCAGTGGAGAAACGGTGATTGCTACTCTATTACAAACCTGCTTTCTATCTTAATATATTGTGTATTCAGTACTGATTGTTGCTGTGCACATAGAGTGAACCATCTGTTTGAAATTGATATTGTAATATGGTAATGAAACTGGTTGTAAATGCTATCCCTTGCCTACCTGAAGGCTTAATCAATAATATTATCTAGACATAACTACTCAGGCATGTAGACATAGCTAGCATTAAAGCTTAAGGCAGGTAAGTTATTTGATCTGCTGTAAAAGTAGTATACAGCAAATCCCCTTTGCATGCAAATGCAATCAAGCCTTAGTTTATCAATTTGTAATTATTTTATATAAATGCATTAAATTGTTCTCTATTTTATGATAATATCTACATGTGAATTTTCAAACATCAATACATTTTTTTAAACTGCTTTATCCAGTACACAGCCACAAGTGATGTTGGTACCTAGCTGGCAAGCACATGGTGTATGGCAGGATATAAACGGGATGGCAGAATGAGGTATGAAGTTCTGAGTATGAAGCATTGTTCTGCACTTTAAACAAACATCAATGTACTGAAGCCAAAATTTAAGAGGAGGGTACAGGCCCAAAGCTCAAATACCCCATTTTAAATGAATTAGTAAGCATCTTATTAAATATATCAAATTATTTGCAGAGAATGATAAGAGATTGAAATTGCATAACAATATCAGTATTGTTTATCTTTTTTAAAAATATTGAAACCTCTAATTTATTCCCCCTATTGATTTCTAAATAAATGTTAAAAAGCTTTGAATGTTAAAATACATAAGTATGACACACGTTATTTACAGGAAGGAGAATGCAGCTACCTTTCCTTTAATAAAGCAGTTGTTCGCTAAACCGCTCTGGAAACATTTAACTTGTTTAACCTTTAAAAACCTAAGATGCCAAACTGAACTGCTTTCTTTTTCCACAATGAAAAATGTTAGTATTTTGCCTGGCAAATTGAATTTACTGTATAATAGCTTAGAAAGCCATCGCAAAGGGCTGGCTTAATAAGAGAAATTGTGAAAGAAATTGGATGTCATTCCCCAAGGTCTGAGATAATACTGAAATCAATCACAGCTGTCAGTTATTTTCATTGAATTAAACGTCATCCTTTAGGCACCAATTGCAGCAATATTAAAAGGACTGTCCTTTTTCAAAGTTGTCTAAAGCACTCTGTGCTGAGCACTTTGAATAGAAAAAACATGGCTTTTTAACCCCAGATTTCAAACTTGCTGTATAGAAGCCTTCAAACGTAGCCAATGCTCATAATTACTACTGTTGAGTTGGGCTGAGACTCCTCCCTGTATTCTATCACATTGTGGTAGAAAAGACTGACAATTCCATTAGGAAATTTCAATGGTACAGAGGTGAATAATTATTTTTCAGATAATATAATATATGCAAAATTATTAATCAATTTTAAAGTTACCACATTCTGTTGTCATCTGAGATTGTAATCATGCATCACCTTAAAATAGGAATTTAGATTTACAATCTACCCAATTTACTTCAAGCTGCTCAAAATGCAGACAGTTTGTACAGTATACTGTATATATATATAAATTTAATTAGATGTTTGCTTGTTTGCCATGGGCAACCATAAATTAATGTAGATCAGGGGCAAATTAATAATTTGAAAGATCACACATGTAGTTTAATGATATCTATCTGTAGAGTGGTTTAACTAGACTTTTGAATGACTATATATGTCTCTGTAAATGTCCTCAGAGAGATACTGAATTTCAAGCCACAACTCACTTTTAAACAAGCCGAGGAACAAGTTGTAGAGAAGTATACATCAGGTAAAGCTTATCTATCCCTCCAAGTACTGTGAGATCCATCACTAAGAAGTGAAACATGCATCATAACTACAGTAGATCTGACCACCCTTCCAACGAGAAGGTAAGCAGGAAACTGACTAAAGATGCCATTGTGAAATCGACAGTCACTTCATAAAAAATAAAAGTGAAATTCTATTTCTGAGATGGGGATGATTACTCATACTGTACATCAACAGTATCTTGGCCCCTATGTAATTCAGGTATGGATTAGTGGCAAGACAAAATTCAATAGTGAAAAAGATTCACCTTAAATTTCATATGATAGATAGTGCAGATGTATGACAAAGATCAAAGTTTCTGGTGGTAAATGCAAAGTGTTATGTCCAGTGCAAGACTAACACAGCACATTACCCAGTCAGCACTATCTCAGCTGTCAAGCATTACAGTGGCAGCATCATGCTATAGGAGTGCTTGTTATTAGCAGAGCTTGAACAGTGTGCATCTAAGCATATGGAAGTGAGCACTGACAGAGTAAAGAGCAGGTGAATCCTAGACAAAACCTGCTTGAAACACTGTATCATCTATAAATGAGTTGAAAATCCTGTTTTGAAAATAATTTTATTGTGAATATTAAATCTCAATCTTTCTAACTTCATGTGGGTTTCCTGCACTTCCTTCATATACTGTAACTGTCCCCATTTCTGACTAATTATTTTGGAAAAACAAAACAGTTTTTCAAAATGTTTTTATAGGTGTTGAACACTTTTTGCATGGCTCTGTATTCTCATACACAGTAGCTTCATTTGAACACCTGTCATAAGCATCTTGAAAATGCTACCAAAATGAATTGATGTGCCAATTCTTTCAAGTCCAATACATAATACACACTACCACTACCACTCTAATTAATTTAAGTTAATTATCACATGTAGATTGCTTATTATACTCCCAAATCATTAAAAAACACAGGCCTTCAAATAAAAAAAGCTCTTGTTTTAGTTAGGTGAGGCAAAAAGAAAGAGTCCTGGGAGTACTTGGCAGTAGCATCTGTTCCACTATGAGATTCATATAAGCAGTAACTGCACTTGTCTGAAAGTGTACCTTATTTACATATTTCATGGAACACTGTGCATCTGTGATGTTAATCAAAAAAGTGTCCCTGCAGGGCAATTCAAGTAATGAGATAAGAAAAGGAACACTAACTTTTTTTCCCCAAAAAATATTGTTTTCCATTTTAACCTTAAAAAGTAAAGCACTTTGCTGAAAAGATGTAATGTATGCCAAGTGTGGCCTATAATAAATAAATAGGTTATACTTCCCCTCAATATCTATACATTCTAATGGCCATGGCTACATTAAACTAATTTAAACTGTAAATATGACTTGGTATTGTACATGCTTTAACACAGCACCAAAATATTAAGCCGCACAGCAAAGGGGCGGAAAAACGTTTTTATGTGGGTGTTTTTATGTAACCACAGACAATGTCCAAGTCATACCAGACAGTAGGTTCTCATGAAATTAACATGGAACATTGCTTCACCTGTTGAGATTACAAAATGAGGACTGAAATACAATGTGCATATTATGTAACAAAAAGGCTAATATACTGTAATATTATGTAATACAGGAAGTTAACACTCTTTTCCTTTAAGGAAAAGAGCAAAATAAAAATGCACTTATATAATATTGCTACTGTACCTTCAACATGTAATTTAATAAACAATTAACAGAATTCTCAGATTTTGTTTTGTCTAGAAGACGAACTGCCATTTTAAACATTTTAAATAAAAAAAACATTTTGAAAATATTTAACAAAACGAAAGGCTAGAGTCCCAAAGGACCTCAAAGGACCATTCAAGTTAAATTAAGGTAACTTTAATTTGTTCCAAAATACATTCCACTCATTCTATAACAATTGTTGCATATTGGTTAAAAACCAAGCAGACTATTTTTTAAGAATTTACATTTTTAAGTCAATTTACATTTTTAAAAAACAAACTACTTATTTTACCCTGGTCTGAAAATGGAGTATGAAATTGGTAGTTTACACAAGATAACAAGAATCAAGCATCACAATAACTGCAAGCTACCAAAAGTCACGTTCAACAATCCAACCTACGAAACCCATGAACTACTGACTTTTTTTTTGGTAAACAAGGCCATTCTGCAAGCACTTTTGTACTTAAAACACACAAAAAGCATGTTTTAATACTTGGAAATTTCTGATTGCACTTATTTAGTCTTGAAATCAAACAACTCTGTGGTGTATCTTAACCAGAACACATAACAATATATTGGGTAATATTTCTCAAAAAGTCTAAACTCATTGAATTGATTGATGAGGGTACTTTAAAATATAATACCGATTAGTTGCTGAAATGGCAACTGCAAAGTAAAAGGAAAATCAAGAAAGTGATCAGCTAAAACACCTTTAAAATTTAGCTAGATTGTGATGTTATTTGAGAAGACAAAGTCTCAAGTGTAGCTACTGTAAATGTAAAAAAAAAGTGTAGCTCAGTACCAGTAAAAAGCTGAACAAAATGGCTTTTACTCTGGATCGCATCTTTTTAATTCTATTTTATGACCGCTTTTGCAAGGAGCAGTTTAATGTGTTCTGTACAAAATCAAACTAAAACAATATGATTGAAATATTGCACTGAAATATTGAAAAAGCTTGAAAAAGCACTGTTTTAATGCTGGGGCTGATGTGTAATTAAAATGACAACTTGTGGCCAGAAATGACTCACCAGATCTGCAATAAGAATAGTAAATATCAGATGTTATCAAATTTATGATACTGAGGAAGATACTGCCCTTGAGACTGCCTCTCTTCAAAATTATTAGATGCATAATTCTCACTTGCTGCTCAGCACAACAGAGCTAGAATGAGACTAAAACTATAATAAAGAGAGTCTTAGCATTCCATGTAACAAACCAATGATGATCTTTAGTACATATTCTACACATTACAGGCTGCAGTGTATTACTTTACTGCCTTAATTTATTAAAGAAGCATAAACCTTTTTTTTCAGATAAACTGAGAACCATTTGACATTCTTGGACTGATCATGCAACAAACTTTTAAGTTTCTTCAAAACTGAAATTGCCTGACTTCAGAAAAGATGTGATAAGGTCATACAAAATGAAACATTTCTGGCCAAATTTGCTGCCCTATATTTTTAGGGTTGAATCACGTGCTGTTAGATCTGAGTCAATTCTTCTGAAATACAGTTTCGGAATGTAACCACTGTGAAAAAATGGAGGTCACATACAGTAGATAACAGAGAATATATACTGTGAAACAGAAATCCCAAGGATGTCACTGTCATTGAAAAAACAAAATTATGTTGCTGGTTAAGTTTTAATTTTCTTTTTAACTCTTTTAGGTTTACTTTATACACAGTAAACAACACAATTCAAAGCACTTCAAAGCACAAAAATTCAAAGCACAAAAATGGACAAAGACGATACTAGGAAACAACATGCAAACAAAATTATGTCATTAATGTCATAATGAGTAATCTCCCATAATATTTTCAATACAGTGTAACAACTAATTGTACACTTATAAAACACCTATGCTTCTTCCTAGAACTTGAAGTTAATAAAAACAGCCTCACTATTATTATATGTCATTATTTCCTTTTAAGTTGGAACAGAATTCAGTAACAGATGACTGAAAAGGGCAAATAATCAGATACAAAATCATTCAAGTCAATGTCAGATAGAATGACTTACTCCTTACCTCTTCAAATCTGTCAAACACAGCACCTGCTTGCAAAAAATCAGGGAGGGGCTTCTGCCAATTAAATTCGTATGCTTTTGCCATGGCTGCTCACAAATCTGAAAAGCAAGAAATACAGCGGATGTCAAAATATATACATTGAGGTTTTTATTTTTCAAATACCACAATATAAAAAAAAACATTTACTGTACCTATATATTCTATGAGGTGAATTGGGAAGTAACCAATATGAAAGCAATGGAAAATCCAGTTGTTAATTGTTTTTTTTGTATCACATTCAAAACTGTATTTTAATTTTAATGGTAGCTAACACTATCATATTGCTTTCAGTGGTGACCACTTTTCAGTTCCCCCATAATCCTTAACTCTTGTGTAAACAACACATTCTGACATACAAACCAGGGACAGAGAAAATTTAATCAGAATACAGAAAATATTTGAAGCAATTACACTTTGCTAGTAAACTGAAATCGAACAGGAAACAATCAGTGCTTGGTTATACTGTAGGGGGGTTGTGGGAGGATCTGCACTCTGTTTCATCCAGGCATCTCCCTTTTCTGAGACACAACTGTTGTATAGCATCATTATAATTTAAGTGAAACCCACACCTTTAAACTTGACTAAAAAGCATACCTTTATTTTAAATATAAAGCTGATCAACGAATATCAAAGCCTGATCTTCAAAAAGATTTCTTTAAAAAAAAGTATTTTTCTATTGGTCCCATCTTCTTTAATCAAAGGAGAGATGAAACATCTGAATAAAAGAATAATTCATAGCCAGAGATTATTTTTTGTGGTTTGAAGATTAATAAATGCCAACAGAAAGCAATGCTTGATTCCTTTAACTACTGCTGAAAACATATGTTGTACTTTTATTTTAAAGCTAACTCAATGCATCCATAGGCCTTCTCCATTCTTTATTAAGAAATCAAAAATAGTAACTTTTGCATCTATATAAAATATCAATTAATATAATAACAGTATTATACCTGAATCTAGCACCATAGTGTGAAAGATTTGAAAATCAAGCTTTTTCAAATTACCTTTACAAAATATAATAATGTACAAAATAAAATAATTTAATCTCATGGGTTTCATATTAATAATATTAATATATATATATTTATCTTTTTTATTTAAGAGGTATACAGAAAATGTAAAAAAATGTTAGGTTTTCAGTATGAAATGTGGCACAGCTGAAATGAAAACATGTTCAGCATTATGGAATGATCTCCCTGACCACAATTGTAAAAGCGCTGAAGCAAGCAGAATAGTTGGCCACTGCAGGTTCTCATCTTGGTTTTCTCAAAGTTGTATTCTAGTACTCTCAGCATTATCATCATCCAGCCTGATCTTGTCAGATCAAAGAAACTATGCAGGACTGGGTTTAGCAGTGTTGGGTAAGGAGACCTCTAAGGTAAAACAAGATTGCTCATGTAAGTGGTGGTAAAGGACCAGTAGGTGGTGTTCTACCTACTGACAACATCTTTAAAATGTTACCCCTGAAATGCCTCCATGTGGATCATTTTCATGTGCAGGGTCAGCTACAGTCATTCTGAAATGTGGATTATTTTCCCCAGAAATTTCATGTTCTATAGCCACTGCAGTCTCAGAACGATTATGGAGATGGATCAGAAGGATGTGACAGTCCTGGGGCCTGTGTGATTCATATCATCAGTCTTCCATAAATTGTTTCATAAATAACAATGGCATCATTTCACCATTACTATACTGATGTACAATGAATACATAACAAATTTTACGTTTTACATCAATAGCTCATTGGCCATATACTGTACATACAGGTATCTATTTTGAAGTAATGAGACAATACATTTGTACTGATGATCCTCTGCCTGTTTATCACATAGTTGGTTTCTTTTCTTCTGTGAACTAGTCTGCTGATTGTTGAAGCTATACTTTTCAACCTCCAAGTAGCATTTCAGGCTGCCTTCAATCACAACAATAGCACGACCTTCATCACACATACTGGTGATGGTTATATACTTTGATAGTCTTAATCAATTCACTATGAGGATTCTACTCAACATCTATATGAAACACTGAGCACCTTGAATTTTACCAAGCATCAATACAATTGAAATAACGAACAAATGTATTGTCTCATGACTTCAAAATAGATACAGTACCTGTATGTACAGTATATGGCCAATGAGCTATTGATGTAAAACGTAAAATTTGTTATGTATTCATTATACATCAGTATAGTAATGGTGAAATGATGCCATTTGTTATTTATGAAACAATTTATGGAAGACTGATGATATGAATGTATCGTTTCATAGCAGAAGGCCAATGTATCAGAATGAGTGATAATATAAATTCACTCATTTGATTTTGATACATTCAAATTAAGACAAGAAATTCACAGCACAGTGTCCTTAAAGAAATGGAATGCATGATTAATTTTCACAGCAGAGCACTCTAAATTGAAGTTGTAATAAAACAGAAACGTATATGTTAATGAAACAATTGAGCTATTAAAAGATCAGCATAAAACAGTGGGAACTGTCACCGTGTACTGGTTCTTTAGCTTCATTGTCTTATTCTGTTCCACTCCAGATTGTAAAAAGTACTGAAAGTCACAGAGATATGTTTCGCAATTATAAAGGTACACAGGGGAGGACAGACAAAAGTTTAAAAAAAGTTTGATCAAATAAATGAGGGACAAACAAAATTAAGTGATGATTCTTTTACATAAAATCAAAAGAAAGGCTATTCCAGCATTTCAAAGCATCTGTTAATACTGCAGAACAAAATAAAACAAAGATGATAAAATGCTGAAATTGCTGGAAATTAATACAACACTGAAAACAATGATACATGTCCACATGTCTTTTCAATTTTATAATCACATTTAAAAAAAAACAGAATAAATGAATTGCAAAGTCTCGTTTATCGATATGACTTGAAGTTGTCATGCGTCCTAAACTGAACTAAGAAATCACACTATGCTGTTCTCATTGGGCAGAAGATGGACAGAAGATTAACTACTTTGTCTTTATCACATCACCACATGTACAGTACAGTACTGCATATCTTCCATGTGCATATGGAAGTGGCTTTCAGCTTCAGCTTTATCCTTCAGTTCTTACCTGCTAAAACAAAACTGTCAGTAATTTTGTATGGAACTCCAAAACATATAACAGTCAAAGAATAGTATACAGTAGCTAATGATCATTATTCCACCGTGTCTGCATTTTTAGGCATTATCAGGTATGGTATGATTTTACTCAAATACTCTTCCAAAAACATAAATAGTATCTTGGCATTTTGCATTTGGGCAGAAAGTTTGTAGTTGCATTATTTTTGTCACTGCATTGCCTTATTTGCATTTATTCTCTATTCAGAACTGCTGTAATATGAAATATCATAATGAGTTTGAATAATGTATTCTAGCAAGGTCTTGTACATGTAAATTAAAACTGGTATAATGCTAATCATTTTGGGGTTAGTGTGCTGTTATAAATTCTAAGCCTCTTTATTTAAAATACTTTTTTGTTTAAATGGGTAATGTGGCTCATTAACCTTGAGAACACTCATTTTCTCTCTTCAAATCAAGATAAAAAATGGAATTGATTCATACATGAACAACAAGAACCTTCTAAATTAATTGAGATGAAATGCCTGCTTCAGATGGCATCCTGATAGTTGCACTTGTGTGCCCTTGTTGGATTTGTTAAAGGAACACTAATAGCAACAGCTGTAACAGAAAATTCAATGAAATCTTCCTTGAAAACAGCCTTCTCTACAAAATGTACTTGCAGTGTACTGTGTTAGCAGTCCTGACATTTTTGTGATTAGACTTTCCTCTGATATTGCAGTTTAATACATCTATCACAAGATCTGCACCCACCTGTTAAAAATGGGCTGTCTAAAGAATTCCATTAATATATTTTTTGTGCAAGCTCCCCATTTTATTTCAAGGTTTGATATCTTGCCCTCACTGTTTTTGCCTGTATATAGAACTTTTGGAAGTCTTAAGATGTAACAATAATCCTTGCAAATACAAAAAAAATGTATTCTTATCACAACCTGCAGTAATACAGACTTACATGTGTAATTGCTTTAAATTGTTAACCTAATTGTTAGCTGACTATCTTGTAACTCCTCTTAAGACTTGGGTTAATTATCTCTTGTATTGATCCATCTGTTCCATCTATAATTCTGTTTTTAACTTATTAAATAAAATTAGATATTTCAGTTCAGTGGCACAGTAATTGGTGCTGGTGCCTTGATTTGGAACTGGCAAACCTTCTATGTGGAGTTTGCATGTTTGCTTCATGTTCCGTAAGTTTCATTAAGTGCTCCAAATATCCCTCTATCTTCCAAAGACATGCCTGTTTCATGAGGAGCAGGAGTGGCCTTTCCGCCATTATTCATCCTCCCTTAATAGTTGTAACTAGCTCTGTTGTGTGCAATGTATCCAGTCTTTTAAGTTTGTTATCGCATTGCTGCAATCTTTTCCAGAAGAACATACGATTTGTGATAATGAATGGATTGCAAAGTTTTTTTTATATAGTAGTGTATACAGGTACAGTATGTATAGCAGTAGTGAATCTTAATAATTAAGACTGTAGAGATGGGAATTAAGTAAAGGCATGGGTGAAGCAACATTATTGCTCCTATACCCTTTACATATTATTACTATAAAATAGTTATCATCAGACAAATCCGATTCTAATGTTTTATTATTTGTACATTCCTCTTTTAAACCATGTCACAGTAACTATATTTCTTTGACAGTCCATAGGTGGCGGTGAATTATGCTCATTCCATAGATTCAACAAAGTTGTTATTTTTTATTAAGGAAGTTTATGCTTCAGTACTACCGTGAAACACTTAAAATGTGTACTGTAGAAAGCATAAATCATCAATTAACTGAACAGATCAAGCAAATGCCAGAAGACAAGTAATTAAAAAAATGGCAATTTAAATGATAAATAATAAAGTATAAATGGCAGTTTAATGGAGCCATTTCAAGTAGTGCTTAGGTATCTTACTATAGAAGGCTATAAAGGTATGTGGCCCCAAATCCTGGATGGGACCCTAAAGCAAAAATCATAATTCAAGTTACTTAAATAAAACACTAAACTGTATTCTTCATAAATGGGTGCAAAAATAAGTCACTTTGGACAACAGCACCAACAAAAATCAAGCATTGTCAGTACATGAAAATAAAGGTTTCTGCAGCATCATTATCAAATCTGTAGTTACAGTATGTTTGCCAAATAGATTTTAGTACTGCCAGTGAGTTAACCTTGCTATCCACAAATAACAATAAGTCCATTTTGGGACTGGCCTCTTTAACAATGAAGATATATTTTAATTCTGCACTTCAAAGTCAAGGAATGATTAAATAACAACAAAAATATCCTTAAAGCCTTAAGGTATGCTACTGGTGGCAAAGTGGCATCATGGTGCCTTGCACTGCTGCGGCATTGGGTTTAATTCTGGACCTGGAGTGCTATCTGTGTGGAGTCTGTATGTTCTTCCAGTGTTCGTGTAGGTTTTCACTGGGTGCTTTTAGTTTTCTTCTACAGTCCAAAGACATACTGTTAGGTATGAGTGTTTATCTCTGTGTCTGCCCTGCATTAGACTGGTGTGCCATCCAGGGTGTACCCTGTCTTGCACCCACTGCTTGCCAGGATAGGATCTGGCTCCCCCACAACCCTGAATTGGATGAAGTGGTTAGAGGATGGATGGATAGGATGGATGCATGCTTTTGTTAGCTAAGAAGAATCATTATCAGTGAATGGCAGTTGATATTTTAACCATTTTTAACAATTGATATGTTATTGACATTCACCTTAGTAATATGTAAATATTTCTTTTTGTATATACAGTATAGATATAACATATATAGATACATAATGTATTATGTTTTGTATACAATATATATGTATGTATCACCTATAAACACAAAGGCTCCCAATGCAAAACAAAAACTCAAGAGTTACAGTCTTCTGTAACTTCTATCCTCCTTTCATTCAAATAATAATGGAAAACTGAGGCAATCATTTTTGCTTTTACTTACTCCATTAACATTACCACTAACACCACTGCTTCCCTAGAGAACTGACTAATAACCACAACACGTTTTACTCCGCTAACCCAAAACATGCATGGCTCATCCCTGTCAATTAAGTACAGTTATTCTGTTTAGGCAAAGGTACAAAACTACGAGTCTGCACACTAAAATGCATTTTAAATCCCAGGTGTTTATTATCATTCTGTTTTGTCTCTATTTAGAAGCACATTGCACTTAAGAACTGAATTTCTTGAGAAAAACAAAACCACTTTCTATTTAATAGCCCTTCCGCTGCCTCCAGTTGTATTATTAACAATGTTAATGAACCGGCTAGACAAAACACCCTGCTGTAAAGGTAAACAAAAAATGTCGCCAAGGCTGGAGATTGTCAACATCAGTCTTGGTACTCCTTGGTACTTATATCTCCCTGACTGGCATCTTATTCTAGTCTTCAAGGAATGTGGCTTATTTATTTGGAATGCTAACGTTCTGCCAATACCTGCAGCTGATGTCTTCATGAAAGTCTGCAAATCAGAAGAGACCATTCAGCTGATCAATTTAGTTCTTTTTTGTTTTTAAAAAGCTAACTGGTCCAAGGATCTTAAACAGACATTTCTGGAAACTGAACTTTCTTGAAATTAGAACGTTTGTTTGAAGAGCCGTTAATCATGAAAGGCTGTATTTTTATATGTATAGAAACTGTGAAGTCGTGACTTTGTCCTAAAAACAGTACTTTATTAAGGAAAACAAAATCACAATCATGGTGTTAAAAAGTTAGAAAAATACATTCAATCTAAAATTGTTAAATAACACTTATGAGTGTCTAAGAGTGTCTGAGAGGTTCATGCAATAAAACAAGACAAGCTGTGCATAAAGTAGCATCATACTCCAACCAAGGACTTGTATAATAAAGGCATTGATGGGGCTGAAATTTGTGATTTTTGTCAAATGGATTACAAGGAATATTTATAGGTCTAAAATTTGTTTATAGATGAGTATCACATGAGGGAAAGGAAAAGGAATAACTGATTCATACCAAGACTAGAATTGGTTGGGTTTTTTGAATAGTGCTCTATGCTATAGCACAGAAATAATCATTTTATGTCATAAATGGCTTGCTTTCACAACACAACAAATGGCAAAATGATGCTTAGGATTCAACAACTACAGCTCCCTTCACCTTAAACTTATGGAAGACTTACTTCATACTTGAATGTCAATATAGAAAATTACCTTCAGTCTGTCCAATCTCTAAACAATCTCCAAACAAGTCAATGTGAGACACAAAATACTCATTATAAATGATGTAATATAGTTGCATTGTGTTTCGATTTTGAGTTTTGGAATAACCAGGACTCCCAATTTTCACAAAATGTAAAGATGTTCAAAAGGTTTATTTCACTTAGGAATCATAATTTTAAACAATAAATTGAGCACTAACCCTTAGAATATATTTAACTAAAATAGCTGAGCAAAAATCTAAACAGTGATAATATCATAATAGTAGCCAAGCCCAGCATCAAAGTGAATTCCCATGTTATTCACTGACAAATAGCATTTGAAATGGAACCAAAAGTAATATTCATCAGTTCAGCATGTCATTGTCTAAATTTAGGGACTGGGTAATAAGCCTACTGTAAACATTCAAGAGAAGAAGAATTTTGCTACATCCAAATAGCAGATATTTTAAAATACAAATATATCTAAAATAAATCATTACTTCTAATTATTTATATTAGACATTATGTGGATTTGCATTAAATTTGTTTTTTTTATAAATATACTGTACCTTCCTAATCTGGAATCACTGTTAAAACGGTTCATCACCAAAACCACTTTACCAGCACAGGGGATTATAGACTGCAGACTCTCTTTCAACATAGTCTTTACAGGAAAGGTAAGATCAACTGGAGTTGCAGTGTTTTGTCCACTTTCAGAAAGATAGGTTCAAAGGGGCACAGTAAAGTCCCAGTAGGCACTGTCTTCAAGCATATCCTGGTTGACTGAAGCCTAACTAATCTTGACAGCAATCAGCTCCACTGAATCACTCAGAACCCCCATAAGACTGCCTTTTAATCAACACACACAAGATAAAAGGAAATATTTTCTTGCAGAAATCAGGTCATGAATCATCAGTACCATGAATATACCTTCAAAGTTTTAAACATTTTATTTTGGACTATGTGTTAAAACATTCTTAATTGTGTGGCAAGTCCCCACCTAAAGGTGGCCAATGGGGGCCTTTGCAAAATACACTCCAAAAGGCATAAAGTAAAGGAGCACTTTGGGGTGTACACTACCACCATCCACATGCACTTGGTCTGCTGGATACTGCTCTAATGAACTCTAATGTCAAATACACACCACGCACCCATGAGACAAGGACACACCTGATATACAAACTAACCCCATGTGACTCAATCAAACACACCAAACAATCAGTGACTTTACTGAAAACAGGTGAATTATTTACAGTCATTGTGAAAGTCTCCTTGGTGACCCATCGTCACTGCATAATCCAGAGTCCACTTTAGCACGGTCAACTCACACAAAAGAACAAAAGAATAAGAATAAGAATAAGAACAAAAAAAAACTACTTCTCTAATAAGAATTGTGTTATGCTGCCCTGCACCTAATGTGCACTAAGGCTTATGGTGATGTACACATTTTGGCCATATCAGATACACTTTTGCATTTTTTTTTGCTTCAAGGCAATTCTAAATATCTGTATCCAAAATCAAAGAAAAAAAACCTGTTGTGTTCACAAGTGATCTCTTTGTGCTGAGTCATGTGGACAGCGAAAAGGAAAATGCCGACAGAATGATTTTAATCAGTATTTCTCAAATTCAATGTATTTGACCATATCTCTGAACCATATAACTATAAGATTAGATAACAATTATGCAAAAGTCATCAGGTCTGTGTATTTCCATTTTCTTTTATAAAACAGAAACACAATTAAAGAGTGTAAAAAAACTAAGATGAACAGTATACAGAGTTTGTACTATTCTTCCAGTTTGTTGTCCTTAAAATTTTAATTATGACACATTTTCTTACCAAATTGTTATGTATTGGTGAAAAGTCAAATTTTCAAAACAGGTGGACTAAATTTGTTTAATTATCTGATTTGTTTAAAACCATGGCTCAATTTATACAATACAATATTTTAAATATGTAAATGACAAAATTTAAAAGCAGTACATGTAGCTTTTCTTTTGACATCATGAGTTTCAGGAAAACGGTATTACCCACATTCACAGCTTCATTCTTTAACTCTCAAGTCAGAAATGACCCCCCAGTGTTTGAAGGTTCAAAAGCTGTCCCGTTTTCTTGAATTACTATGATATTTGTATAGCCCTCTATTGATAAGCCTTCTGCTAGATATTATGCTATTTCTAGATATTGCTTATGTTATTTAAAGAAATGTGTCCTAATCAGCATAAGATGTAAGTTAAACACGAATATTAATATTGAAACATGCCACCAAATGCATTTGAAATAACAGGCACTGTATTGTAAGGCACTGCCCATGTCAGATTTCATGAAGTAATTACAATGAAGTACAGTATATACTGTAGATTTATGAACAGTGTGTTTTTGCTAGTAAAAAAGAGATATTGTAGACAGACTCTCTACCTCAGAGGATTCCAGTGTTTATCCAATTGAGAGCTGACACCTTTTATTTTCAAGTCCAAGAATAGCTAAGGCTATACAAATGCCAATGATAAGCTTTATAATAAAGTATTCCCTAATCCTATCTGAGACAGCAATTGAACTTCTACAAGCCTGGCCTCTTTTTCAGAATGCCTAGGACTAATTGTGTAAAAATGTCAGTGCAGACTCTCTGATGCTGCTCACTCTTAGTCTTGTTGGACCAAGATAAAAGCAATAAAATACTTCCGATAGTAAACTAAGCCAGACTGAGACTGATGTAACCTGACTGGCATGTGTCTTTACAGATCTTATGAACTTCAAATGACCAGTTTAACAGAAAACAGACATTCATTTAAAATGAACAGTGATCACGCAATGCTGCCTACATACTGAACAATATATGGTTTGCTCTTAATGAACCTTGAAGTCCCTCAACTGATCAATAATAACTAACAGTGCACCTGCCTTCCCTACATTTCAGTCAACAGATTGCCAATTGCTGGCTAAGGGACACTGGCAGCAAATTACAGTACCTCATATGATATCAGAATTAAGTGTTTTTTCTTTCTATTTCATTTCTATCATTAATTTCACAAAAGATAAACAAAATATATACTGTTTTTTAAAACTCATCTGCTTTCAAATTACTTAGGCAATATCACAGTTTCCATATTCCCATAAGAATATGGAATTTACATCATGATTGACATCATGAGAAAGGTATAAAAATTAATATATATATACACTGAGAAGCAGGTTAAGAACTGATGATCTGAAAAGATACAGCCACAGACCAACAATGCAAATGTTATAAAGAGCTTACTGATATACAATGCCTTCAGAAAGTATTCAAAATGGATTGAATTGATTATTTTTCAATTGACACACAATACCCCATAAGACAAAGTGAAAACACGTTTTTAGGAATTTTTGCAAATTTATTAAAAATAAAAAAATGGAAATCTCTCATTTACATAAGTATTCAGATCCTTTACTATGACAATCCAAATGGAGCTCAGATGCATCCTATTTCTTTTGATCATCTTCGAGATGGCTCTAGAACTTGACTGTAGTCCACCTGTGGTAAATTCACTTGATTGGACATAATTTAGAAAGGCACACATCTGTCTTTATAAGGTCCCACAGTTGCAGTGCATGGCAGAGTAAAAACCAAGCTATGAAGTCCAAGGAACTTTCCGTAGACCTCCGAGATAGGATTGTATCAGTGCATAGATCTGGAAAAGGGTATACAAAAATTGGCAAAGGTTCCCAGGAGCACAGTTGCCCTCATCATTGTGAAATAGAAGAAGTCTGGAACCACCAAGACTCTTCTTAGAGCTGGCCGTCCACTCTAACAGAGCTTCAGAGTTCCTTTGTAAAGATGGGAGAACCTGCTGGAAGGACAACCACCTCTGTATCAATCAGGTCTCTATGGTAGACTGGCTAGACAGAAGCCACTCCTGAGTAAAAGGCACATGACAGTCCGCCTGGAGTTTTCTAAACGGCACTTAAAGGACTCCGAGAGCATGAGGAAAATTATTCTCTGGTCAGATGAGACAAAAATTGAACTCTTTGGCTTGAATGCCAAATGCCATGTCTGGCGAAAACTAGGTACCTGGCTAATACCATCCCTATGTGTCACGGACGTCCAAATGGACTTACCGTGGAGAGGCAGGAGAGTGGAAAAAGACCCATAAGCGTAGCGGCGAGACGGGAAAAAGGCCCGGGCTCGTTAGTGCAAAGCGTTCAGGAGTGCCGTATAGAAACCTATGCCCTCAGGTAGCGGACGTGGGGCGACCTGGTGCTAGGCGGGTCTCAGGACATCCGAACGTCAATGCTGAGCGAGAGCAGAGTGCAAGACCCGGAAATATATAGCCCAAAGGAAAGAGAGGGACCGGAAGGACAGCAGGCAGGAAACTAGGGACAGGACAGAGAAGGAGCGCCCTCTGGCTGCAGAGGGCATGACACTATGGTGAAGCATGGTGGTGACAGCATCATGCTGTGGGGATGCTTCTCAGCAGCAGGAACTGGGAAACAGGTCAGGATTGAGGGAAAGATGAACAAAGCCAAATACAGAGAGGGACTTGAAGAAAACTTGCTCTAGAGCGCACACAACCTTGGACAAGGGCAAAAATTCACCCTTCAGCATGACAACAAACACAGCCAAGACAATGCTGGAGTGGCTTCAGAACAAGTCTGAATGGCCTTGTGTGGTGCAGCCAAAGCCCGGACTTGAACCCCATACAAAATCTGTGAAGAGACCTGAAGATTGCAGTTCACCGACGCTCCCCATCCAATCTGACAGAGCTTGAGAGGATCTGCAAGGAAGAATGGGAGAAACTGCCCAAATCCAGATGTGCAAAGCTGGTAGAAGCATACACAAGAAGACTCACAGTTGTAATTGCTGCTAAAGGGGGTCCTAAAAAGTAGTGAATAAAAGGTCTGAATACTTATGTAAATGGGAGATTTCAGTTTTTATTTTTAATAAATTTGCCACTTTGTCATTATGGGGTATTGTGTGTCGACTGATGGCAAAAAATAATCAAATCTATCCATTTTGAAATAAGTCTACAACACAACAAAGTTGAAAAAGTGTGGAGGGGTCTGAATACTTTCTGAAGGCACTTGTGAAGGAACAACTGCCTGGCCTTCACATTAATGAGGTAGTCAGATGCTGAATACAGGAAAAAACTTTATATTTGGTTTTACTTTTCTCAATAGCATAATGTTGTAATAAAAGAGCCCATTTGTTATAGAATATTGCTATTACTGGATATTTTTTCTCCACATGAAACATTTTCTTGTTACAATGGATTCAGGATTGCAGTAAAGTAACTCCGAACAATACAAATGAATGACAAAGGAGCCCCACTTCTCATGAAGCAGAAAATTTAGTATCACCAATCCTCTAATCAACATGGCTTTGGGAGATGGAAATAAACAACAGCAACTGTAGAAAACCCATAAATACACAAGGAGGAGAATACAGCCTGTTCACCCCATCCCAAAATCGACCATGACGCCCTGTTGAAAATGCAGTCTGTACAAATACACCATTTAGATTATCTATGAATAAGGAGATTAACAAAACATACTTTCTTCTAAAACACTCATGTAACGTTCAGAAAAAAATGTAATGATAATATCACAACAATAATGATGTTAATATATTCGGAAACATTAGCTGGCCTGTAACTTGCAACTTTTCAGCTCTAGACCTTTTCAGCACTTCTAAGCCCCAACATACTGTAGTATAGGGTGTGAAAATGCTTCTGTTTTTACAAAGGTGGTAAAATGTGATCTTCTGTACAGTTAAAGTCTGGATAGGATTCAAAAAGGAGCATTGTACACATTGTACTAGGCTATACAAATTTAAACTTTCCATTCAAAAACTAAAATGTAAGCGGAAAGTTTACTAATAATAACTAGTCGCATTAATAAACTTTTACTCCTTGTAACAGATTATTTATTTCCTCTCAAATAAAAGACTATAGTCAGTACCTCCCATATAATATAGAGGCAGTAACATTAAAGCTTGAAGTTGTTTTGCACATACACAAGCACAAGCTGCAGGAAAAACAAACGTTACAATTGTCAAGGGGTTTATTCTCATTCTTCAGTGTCATTCAAAATTCTAATGACCTTTCTAATGTGGGTAAAGCTTTGAATTTCAAGAAAACTGCCCTAAATGCAGCCAGGCAAAACCTTAATTACATAAGTTAGAAAAAAACAACACAGACTTCTTCCAAAATTAATAAATAGCATGCCTGCCATTTTACCTGATTGTGTAAAATGGACAGCAAAACACTGCAACTGTATGTACTGTGATCACTTGTCAAGGGAAATATTTTGATGCATAAAGAATACAGTGAAATTCCAACACAATGTATCTCCTCTTGCATTTTTAGATGTTTTTATATATAAATCAATAAAATATGACTCTTTTTTATATTTCAATAAGAAAGTCCGTGAAACACCATAATTTGAGGAAGTCACATTTAAGTAAACCTTGGAGCTGTTTATTAATTAATCTTATTATAATGAATTTGTACAATTTATGCGCAATAAAAATCCTTAGGTACACCAATTGCACAGAACAAGGTCTATGCATGCAGCAGAGGAGAAGGAAAAAACTGCTTCAACAAAGTCCTGTCTAATACTAAGGTAGCATAGCAGAATTTCAATATAATCTACAAAACCTGACAAGTCTTCAAATATGAAGATCTGCAAATCAGACCCAGAAAAGTTTTTGTGATCAAGGAGCCCTGCTAAATTCAAATTAATTCCTTAATACAGTTCTTTCCGATTAGTCCTGCACACAGGAGATAATGGCATTCATGTTGCTATACCTATGAATAGTAGCACAGATGATGATACCTTTAAAACCTTCTGGGATTGCCCATCATATGCACAAAGGTACTCAAGGTTTTTTCATTGCATTCTCTCATGGATAATTGATATGTCTCATTTCACAAACTCAACAGATTCCATACAAGACATCAAATGTTTCAAAAGACACATCAGAACTAATTTTACTACATTTTTGACAGATGCAAATATCTAAAACATCATCAACAAACTGGTCAAATATATTTTAAAACAACTACAATTCTGTACTCACCCGTGATTAGATTTGCTTGTTTGACGGTGAACAATGCACAGTTCCACTCAGAAACATTAATCTCCAGGTGTAAAATTCAAACTAATCGTGATGATGCGGTATCTGCACAAGCAAAGCTGTTTGATTGCTTACCTTACAATGAAGTTGTTGAAAAACAAGTAAGAGAGCACAGGTAAAAATGTATTTCAGGGTGACAGATACTTTAGAATGGCTTGAACCTGCAGATTTAACTGATGATAAAATGAGGCAGAATGCATTCCAGACTATCACGGTTTGCTCTGCTATACTGTGCATGTGAGAAGTGTTTGGGATAGAGCCAAGTGAAGAAATAATGAACTAAATAGAGCACACCTCTCACACTACTGCTTGTTAACATCACTCTCTCCCACCCTCAATATGATAAAGATCTATCCTGTTACTCTACTGTGCATTTTACATCTACAGCACATAATAAGTAATAAGGAACTGCTTGAGTTACAACATGTTCATTTAAAGCCCAGCTAAACATTACTTTCAAAATTCTTTTTAAAAAGAAAATAAACTCACTATCTATTTTATATTCAAAATATGTTTCAATGACTTCAAGGTAGTGACAAGGCACCTGTTTAATATTGAAAGAGTGTATATTACTTCTATATTAATTGCATGCTGATTAAAATGTCCAAGCTCCAAAAAAAGCATAATGAGATTATAAAGTAAAAGCTTTGAAAAATGTAATATTATTTCCCTGTAGGCAGTTAGCTGATTTCTAAGCTTGTGGTTCTCTTAAATGAATGATACTGATACTGAAGTGGCCACGTGTTAAAACATGTTCACAGACATGGAAAATAAATATTTCAAGGTGACAAGCAGATTCCAAAATATTTTTTTCATTATTAAAACAAGTCTAGTCTGTGAATGTTCTCAGCATTAGGATGAAGAAGAATCTTTCTCAATGAAAAGCTTTGAATAAGAAAGCCTACAAGACAGTGTTTGCAAAAGGCATAAAGCTTGCTTTGCATTAAACTGCACCTGTATAACTGATAAATGCAGATCCCTGTCTCATTAAATCAACTGTACAGAGTCTTACATTTCACTAACATGCATTTGTAATAGTTCCCCGAGACTGACCAGTTTTGGATGAAAATCTCTAATATCCGCCTTGAAAAGCCCTGCCTGGCGTGTTGTTTTCTGTAGGCTAGACACCAGTCTTTTTTTATTTTCAACATGGGCATAAAACCCCTGTTTCCCAAAAAAAAACGTTACAATTAATTATTCACATGTACTTAGAATACAGTTGGCTGTTCCTATAGAGTCAAGAATGCAGAACAAAGCTAACTGCTCATATGCTACTAACACCTGTCACTGAACAATAGAGAAGAGTTCCTGACATCAGCGCCTATTTTGATGGCATTCTACCAGCTTTTATGTCTTTTCTCAATCTGATGGCTGACTAAAATGTTTTTTGTTGCATTTTAGAAAGTTGGAGTAGAAGACTTAGATAACATAAAGAAACTACAGTAATCAATCACATTCTGACTAATGAATATTGGAAAAAATAAGTGGTGTATGTTAATGCTACACAGTATGGATCAATAACAAACTGAACTATGCTAAAACCCAACTAAATGTTTTCTGATCTTAAATATTACCAATCAATTGAAGAAGAATACTAAACATAGTAAATGTCACGCTCTTCTATCTACCTTTAAACCAATAATGTGTAGGCTATCAGTTTATTTTGTCCTGTTATTTACATTACTTTCGCATATAAGATTAAGACATTAAAATACTGGTATTAATAAAAACAAGCATTTTCTAATTAGAACATGTAGCATATCCTCTTTCTGCTAGATCTGATCCATCAGGGAGAGTTGCTTGGCTGATGAACTCAATACACTGGAACTCTGCTTGACATCCTTAAATTTTCAATTAGTATATACATCTGTTGTGTGTCTTCCCATTAGCAGCACCGAACCCACTGCATGTTAGCACTCTGCATATCCAGGACTGGTAATTCTAAATTCACTCAACTCGCCGTGAAAAAAGTTGATAATATCCAGAGAATCAAGAAAAAAAACCCAAGATATTTGTCTTTTCACAACTATTTTTTATTTCTTATTCACCAATTAAAAATTAAATTAAAACAGTACCATTTCTTAAAAAAAATATATATATATACTGTATATGCATAAAAAGCAATCACACACATTTGTTATCCAACAACTGTTATTAAGAGAAATGTAAAAAACATTGAAGCAGAATCCCATGATGAATTTATGTGCCATAAAAACCAGTTTTACGTATTTGGTTTCACCTATTTATTTTAGTAATATAAACAATAAAAGCACAACAATAAGTACCAGAGTAACAGAGTACAATTGTGTAGTGTAAACATGCTAAAGGCAGAAAGTAAATTATTAAAAAGGAACAGATCCCTTTCCAGGATTTCCTCTTCAGTGTGCAAGTACTGTATACACTGTGGTTTTCTGGCATTTAACTAAAATAACTGTAACCGGTTTTGCAACCTCAGATACTGTCTGCTGACAATTTGCATTTGTTGTACAGCTGTAGTTCCATTAAATTGCATGAATTTGAATTTCAAATAAACGGGAATCCAGAAGTGTCAATAAGTCTCCCTGGGCTCATGTTTCAGAATCATACCTTGCAGGTATTAATAACCGTCACATGGATCCAAGTTTTACAAATACAAATGGGATGTTTTCAGCTTGACTTAAAATTGCTCAGAGAAATATACAGTAGTTTTTATCACCACAAAGTTCTTTTTTGGGGTCACAACAGTCTCCCTGATCCTCTGCTCCTTAACACTTAAGGACTTATTATATTTTAGTGTGTCTCTGTATCCAGTTTTCACCTCTTCCTATTATACAGTACATTCTTGGGTTTCCGAAATCAGGTAAATACAAAGTAGCTCAGACTTCCAGAAAGAGCAAGAATCTACAAAAAATATTTAGCGCTGTACTTTTACCTGGTGCCATTAAATATATAGTATCAAACAAGACAGTTACAGAATCCCATACCAGGCTTCAGCAACACACTTCTTACAGAAAAGAATATGGCATGTGGGAATAACCTGCCCATCCCCCATCGTGTTCTTCACTGGCTCTCGCTCACTCTTTTTTTTGTGAAAACTGCATGTTAGATCCATAAATAAACCCATCAAGTAAATGGAAAAAAAATCTTCTAACAAAAATGCACTCAGGACAAAAATAGAAACATTAAAGTGACTTATCATCTACTTATATAGCTCTCATAATGAAGTAAACAGCATCTGCAAAAGCCGGATACAACAAACACCAACAGTAAGCTTCTCTATACTGTGGAGAAGAGTCATATTGGTACACTGATAACAGTGCAGGAAACATTTGCATATCTAAGGTTTTCCTTACTATCCTGCACACTGCTTATGAAGACACAAGCTGTTCCAACCTAGCAGCAGCAGAGCTAAATGTGAAAATGTTGAACATATTGATTCTGTGACATTTACTGATGTGTAAAGGGCTTTCTTTGCATTAATTTGCATTAGAGTGTATTTTGTGCAGAAAAAAATATCACAAATTGTATGATTTCCTGTTTTAAATTTAGAATCGGCAAATTATTTTTGTTATACTCACCCGATCTGGAATATGCTACTGTGTGCTTCTCATATCTTGGCTTGTAATTATGAACCCATTACATATGGGGAGTACAAGGAAGTGCAGTCAGACTCCTCCGACCCACCCACCTTCGAGCCATTTGTCTTTTAGTTTGTCTCAGGCACCAGAGCCCTGTACCAGAGGTTTGGTGCCGATGGGAAAAGAGAAACGTCCCTCACAGACAGGATCCTAGCTGATTAATCCCTCCCCGACCTTGATGGAGCTCAGCCAATTGTGGTCATGCTTGGACTGTGAAATGACCCAAACCCCGCAACCAAAGAGCTCAGCCAGAACTCGAAATACTTGTAATGTTGAAAAGAATTTGTCTCTACTCTTTCCATTTCCAATAAAGGATGAACTCACAAATGTATCTACCCATCTAATTTCTAACTGTTTTATTCAATACAGGGTCACTGGGGAGTTGGAGCCTATCTCAGTAAGAAATAGGCGCAAGGGAGGATACACCCCTGGACAGGATGCCAGTCCATTGCAGGGCACACAGACAGACAGACAGACAGACAGACAGACAGACAGACAGACAGACAGACGCACGCACGCACGCACGCACGCACGCACGCACGCACGCACGCACACACACACACCAGGGCCAGCTTTACCAGTATGTCCTTGGACTATGGGAGGTAAGTAGAGGACCCAGAGGAAACGCACGTGAACATGAGGAGAACATACAAAATCTTCTTAGATTCAGGAACTGAACCCAGAGCCCCAGCGATGTTAAGTGGTAATGTTATCCACTGCTCCACTATGCAGCCCCTCACAAATTTAATGGAGAGTAAAATATTTTGTTTTCTCCCACAATTGTTAAAATGTGTGAATGCATCAATTATACAGTTTGATTTCATAGCTTGCGGTTGCTAATAATGAACAAAAAAACCTACAAATGTAATTGCTGCTAAAGTATTTACTCAGAGTGGCAAAATGTTTTCCAATCAATATTTTAGAGATTTGGATTTTCTTTGCATTTTTTAATGATATTTAACTTCTTTCACCCAAAAAAGTGTTCAGTCTGAATACTTGAATACTTTGTGAATAACGTGAATACTTTTGCAAGGCATTGTAAATCATGTATACTGTAATTTGTTGAAAGCTTACATAAGAGGGTGGAACACATACAGTAAATGCATTTACTTCTGGTCACTTGCTTTATCTTTGTCTGAGTTTGTATAAAATAAATCTGTCCTAAGAACTTTAAAATTCATTTTTTTCTCATCTTAGCAACCACAAAGGTCTTGTTAGTGAACTGTAAATCCAGCTTTCACGTGATGGGCAAGGATGATTGTATCCACACTTGCCATTTGAATTTTTGGTTGATACATTTGACCAAAAATGGTCAGTGTCAGCAATAAGCTAGGAGCCAGTCACATAATAAAGTATAAATTCTGCTTACAATGTAATTCACTTGCCTTCAAATCGGTCTCTTCTTGACTGACCTTTTTTGCTTTGAATTAGAAAATGATGGTTGCTATTCAGAGTATATACTAAAACATGCTATTATAGCAACTAAAAATATTCTAAAATGTCATCACTCATTACATTTTCTTTTTCTGTTTCAGTTAGTTCCGGATTCAAAATTATCCCACATTAAAGAGAAACAAACCCCCAACAACAGAAACATCCCAAACTGCCCAAATAAGTACCTATAATGAGCACTTCACAAAATTATGGTTTCTGCCCCCTTGACCTTACCAGCTAATGTAGCCTGAATAATAAGATACCACATTTTTTTCCACAGTCACAGAAATAGAACACTACCTTATACAGAATAGGTTAGCAACAGAGTTAGGGGTTAAGAGTTTACTACAGTTCATTAAGTATGTGTACAGTACTGTACATTATAAAAAGACCTTTGAAGATGACTACAAAGGACTTTTAATGCTTCAGTTACTGTTTACCCAATTAGAAGAAAAGGTGAAATTTGTGGAATGTTTTCATCATGATATCCCGATGAGGATATAATACATATGCTGTAGTCAAAGACAGAAACTGGTACACCTCATTACTATGTAAATTAACACTAAAAAAAACAGATCTCCTCCCCTTCATGGTAACCATTCTTTAATTGTCAGTATATATTTGCATTACTTTACATTGGGGGTTCCCTGTTGATAGTTATAGCTCAAAAGGGCGTCACTCATTTAAAAACTTAGGGAAACATGGGCTACACTAGAAGTGCTGAGTGAATGTGCTTCTTTTTCTTTGCAGGGGGCTTCTGATTTACTAAAGGAAATTTCCTGTACAAAAATATTTGTCTTTTAGTATTTTCTGTTTATTACAAATGAATATGAGTAAGAGACATATCACTGATGGACCAGTGAAGAGAGTCAAAAGTGAAAAAACAACCACATAAGTAACCTTCAACTGTTAAAAAAGTACATAAGTCAACCTTGGGTTTAGAATGTTTTGCAGTTCCTTTCTTGATAGTTAGGATGTGTTTTCTTTGGTGTTCGCAGAGAAACAGACTGACCTTTCCTAACAAACAAACACCACACAGATGTTGCTCCTCTATGACATCACAAATCTCCATAGCAACCTGTTAAGAGTGACTGCTAGACTGTAATAGCTTATGTTATTGCAGCATCAAGCCAAGAGCAGCATAGGAAAAGACCTTGTTTCACACATTCCCCACCAGCACTTTACAGTACATTGGGACCTAACAGGTTGCCAGTGTATTTATAGGCATTATTCCTCTTAGGTGCTTTCTCTCATTGGACCACCTTAAATAATGGAACATAACCCAAATTCAAAAAAATATATTTTGCAGTTGCAATGTCATTATAAACAGCCTGTATAGTCCAAAGCACACAAATTAAATAAACCCGATTTAATTAAAATATATTGCCATATTGATGGAAACATTCTTGCAGTGTTTAATATAATTTCAAACTCACATTTCCTTGAATTTCTAGATTATACATTTTTGCAAACCCTCCAAAAATGGAAGATGTTTTTTACAAAATAAAAATCTAACACCAGTTAAATATAACATATGTTTGATTTAGATTTTTTCAAGACAGTAAATCATTTTTTCTTGAATTATAATTTTAACCTAATAAGGATATTTCCAGCATTTGAAAAGGATGTGTAAAAACTTAGAGACATGAGAGGAATGCACATGTTCATTTTTGGAATGGCAGAAAACTTAATTGTCATCTTTCCATTACACAAAGCAAGAGCTATTATAAATACAAGGATATCCCCTTGCTTGCCAATTTGAATACAAAATAAATGCTTAAAATGTATTTTGGTGTGCAGAAAAATATTTTTTGAGTGTTGTTCCTGAAGTGGTAACAGATACTGTGTGCAAGAAACACAGCAGTTCCTGCAAGGATCTCGATGCGCGTCCTGTCCCTATAAAGAACAACATGAGTTCTATCATTCATCTTCAAAATGTAATGTTTGATCATATCTAAAAGAGCTGGACACTAGGGATTGTGAATGTTAAAATTCTCCAGCTACTGGTTACAAATTGTGTTCACATCCACCCAGTATACATTTGGAAGTTAGATCACTTTAAGTATTGTTACAGACATCAGGACTTGAAACTGGCAGGTAGTAACAGAACCATCTGAAAGCATCTAGCTAGCATTCACAGTAGATACAATTTGTGGTGCTGTAGACACCTTACCCTGGCCAAATACCTATCTGTCAACACTGCCTTCCACAGGGATATTGGACAAAAAATGGAAAGAATTAATTGTGTGCTGAATTAAGGTTTGAACTGAGGTTTGTTATTGACCAAGTCCATGTCTAGCCAATGGAATGATTTTCAAAGAACTGTGCTGTTTAACCCATTCAATTTGACTGACAAGGTGTAACGGTATGGGGTGCAATTAATGTTACAAACTTGTTGAACTGGGAAGCCATGCTGCCCAGTGGTATGCAGTCGACATCTTGCACTATTTGTGCACCCTGATGGACGCAGTGCTCTGAATGGTCAATTGGTGTTGTTTACGATGGTATAATATGAACCCAGCTGTACGCTAATGGTAGAACTTGGACTCTCATTTTTGACAGCAATACCCACAGCTGTAGCATATGACAGAACTTTTGCAGGTCTTGCAGTGTCATTGGACAGCTCTCCCACAAGTCTGTGTCAGTTAATGTCTCATAGACTTCAGGCATGTGTCACGACACTGAGTGGTCCCATCCATGACTTGACATCGCTAATCAGGACTGCATGTTTTCATTCTACAGTATATTTTACATCGTAGCCAATCAGCACTAGTGTGGACTGGGGCTGTTTCGTCTTACAGTATGGCCTTCATTCATCCATCCTTTATCCACAGCCACTTCATCCTAAAGAGGGTGGTGATGAATGGAGCCTAACCTAACCAACACAAGGTGCAAAATCCATCCCTAGTTACAGTCACACAAACAAGGATAATTTGGAGATACCAATCACCTCACCCGTACTACACTGGAGGGAGCAAGGAAGCCAGAGCTCCTGGAGAACACTGGGAGTTGATGATAATTCCCCGCCAGCCTAATAACTAATATGGTGAGACAGCAGCACTAACCAATATGTCACAATGCCACCCATTAACATTTATTGAGTCATCAAATAATGTCACACCTAGAATTTCATTTTGTATACTTAAGATTTAATAAAAATTAGGTTATAACTAAAGGACAAAATGATAAGAATCATTTTTGGATACATTTGTTCAGGAAACCTTGGTGCTGTATAACACACAGCTATATCCTGGGGGCTGGCATACAAAGAAAGTATTAAAGAAACTGAATAATATAATAAAAAAACTACAATAGAATGATTAGTGTATCCAGGGCAATACTTTAAAATCAATTACATCAGTTACAACAGCCAGCCAGTATGAAATGTAATCCTTTGCAGATCAGTGAAGGCAGACAAATTCATTTCAGAATGTTTTAAAGATTTCTTTTTTAATACAAAAAGCACATTTGGTGTTAAGATGGTTGTATGTGAGATATTATAATTGTGCTAATTTAAATTTGTGACAAAGACAGCATCTGCATCTAAAATTTTGTTCCTACAAATTAAATAAATTATCCCGAATTTCACAAATTAAGTGATGTCATCCTAACCCAACAACACACCCCCATAAGAGGTAGGAGGTACTGACATTAATTACAATTCTGAAAGTCAATGTAAAAATGCAGTAAACAAACAGGAAAGGTAAAGGTGGCATGCACAGGCAGGCTTTTAAAAATAAGTAATAAAAACCTGGATGAAAGGCAGAAGGTGCATTTTTGATAGAAGCAATCTGCATGAATAGCAAGACCATTTGTGGAATAGCTGTGCAGTCTAAATTGATATAATCTAGGTTCACATCACTTTAACACATCAATTAAAGTTCTAAATTATTCATGAGGTCAAAATTCTTTAAATTTGTCCAAATCTGATTAACTAATTGTCTTTTACAGATCACATTAAAAATTCCATGTGAAATCTACTTTCCTCTTTAGACTTAGGGGAATTTTTTTTTCTTGCTTTTACTTTATGTTAAGTGAAAAAGATTATGATAACTTGGCATGAACAGCTTTCACAATAAAATGACATACCTAGTATCACCATTTTATCATGTTCTAATAGATTTAGCTTTATTTTGTGAACAAACTGGACAATAAAATCATTGAAAAGATTGAAAAGACTATCAACTCTTGAAATAATAGAATATCACTTCAGAAACAATGTGTTTTTATTATTAACATCACTAGGAACAGTTATGTTAGTGGCACATTAGTACTTTGTACATTCTAAAGAAATGAACAACATTACATATACTGTAAATAGACATACATTATGAGGTTTTGTACATTACTCCTACAGTATACAGTACGCCTCACACTTGGCAAACTCCTTTCTTATTCAAACTCCAGGGGAATAAAACCCTCTTGTGTTGTATTTTGCGAATGAATTATTTAAAAAATGTGAATGAAAACCATCTCATGACTTGAATTTGCTGTCATGAAGATGACAATATATATCCCTATGAAAGTGGTCATTTGCATCCTGATTATTTTAATTTCAGTTTTGTGTTACTTGTCTTATATCAAGCATTATCATATAATTATGATTCAATAATTAAAATAAGGGACCTTGCATTCAGTTCAATTCTGCACCCAGTATCTGTGTGGAGGTTTGTGTCTTCCCTGTGTTTGCATGGGTTTCCTCTCATAGTTCAAAGACATACAAGGCAGCTAATTGGCTTCTAGGATTGGCCCTGGTGTGAATGGGTGCTTGTCTGTGTGTGTCCTGCAATGGACTAGTGCTCCACCCAGGGTGTAACCTGCCTCGCGCCCATTACTTGCCGAGATAGGCTCCAGATCCCCCATGACCCTGAACTGGATGAAGCAGTTAGAAAACGGATGGGTGGATGAAAATAACATTTAGAATAATTATCACGCTTAACTGACTTTTCCAAGAAATATTGCTTTCAGAAAAAAAAAGACAGGAACACAGATAATGAAAAATGTAAGTGTAACGGTGGTTCACCAACTAAAATACATACTTTATCAACAGGCTTTCATATCCTGCTGTGTTACTGATTTGCTTATCCTGAGCACTGCCTTTCAAATGCATTTGAGAAGCTTTTTATTTGGGCTATTAACACTAATTTGCACACTGAGTAAAGATCTAAGTGCAGTGATGTAAAATATATACATATATAATAGGAAAACAACAAGTAAGAGTAAAACAGTTCTTAAACACTGTAAACCACAGGGTTGCTGTTATAAAAATCCTTGGAATTTTACACTTATAATTTAAATGTTTGAATAATAATTTGAAATATTTCCAGGGCCTTAGTTATTAACCTCTTCTGTAATGTTACAGTATAAGAAATATCTTTGTTCCAGACAGCAGCTATAAACTGCCTACCATTTTGAATTGTTCCATACTGTAAATTTAATAATACATAATAACTTGAGGTCTTCCACATATAAACTTACTTCCTTAACTCATTTTAATCAAAAGTAATGGAGCTCTGCTGGTGATTTTCTAGGGTTGGCATTGGTAGGGCAGTCAGATTTCTGCATAAAGATCACAGATGTGCCTTGTGATGACTAATGACTAATGTGACTAATGTGATGACCTGGTTATGACTGATATGATTGTAAATAATTTAAATCAATGTTGTTTTTTCTATGGTCATGTTGTGTATTGTGTGTTGTTTTTGTATGTGCATGTTGTATACTTAATACAAAACAGAAGAAAACAAAAGTGAACAAATAAAAGCACAGCAAGCTGATTAAGTAAAATTAAGAGTAAGATTAGACTGCATAGCAAAAATAAAAAGACAGGTACTTCGAAAAAGGAGGCAGTCGCATTGTTTTTTATAGATTTGTGATGTGTGTTATAGTACGTGAATGTGGTGTTGTTTAACAAGAAGGTTAAAGAAAGAGGGTAAGAAATAGAATATCTCAAATTTACAGTTCTATGTATAAAGCACATTAGGATGCTAAGCCATGAAAAGCACTATATAAAATATGACTTGACTTGAATAATTTATTCTTAGTATACTCAGACAAGGTATTAGGTATTTTAGATTTTGCTTTGTAAAACAGTCCTATACATTTCCTCCAGTTGTCAAATAATGTGTCTCATACTGCGTGCTGGTATTTCTTTTGTGCTACTTCAGCCACACAATAAGCTAGATACAATTCATGGTTCACACATCTTTACACATCATAGTTGTTAAATTGTAGTTAAATGACAGGTCATGTGCTTTTATTGTCAATAAAAGTCTGAGTATACTGGTATCCATGAACTTATTACTGCCTCTAATGAATGTACTGTATTTCAGCATGTTTTTCCAGCCAAAATTTTAATGTTGGAATAAGAATGACAGAATGTACTGCAGACAGTACATTCTTCCTGTTGTCTCTGATTTATAATTCCGGCATCACTAAATGGAGGAGTGAATTAAAAATAAACTAAAACTATGATAAAGAGTTTGTAACAAAAGAGTTAAGTCACTAACGTGAACTGCAGCTTGTTAAGTGGGGTTTTAAGGCCTTATTAACCTGCTTTTCAAAAATATCTTGCTATTCCTAAAAACATCAGCAATACACAAGCATGCAAACATCAGTAGGCAATTACATAAAATAAAGAGGAGTAACACTCTTCAGGTTCATATAGTTGGTGAATGATTTAATGCTTTGAAATGTTTAATCTTTAATGGATTCATATTATTATAGGAAACACACAAAACTTGACAGAAAATAAGTATCTGGAGTGCTACTACTTATGTGTTAGCATATGATTAGTATACAATTTTTCTTAATCTTACTTTATGTTACTAACATGCACAATCACCATTTCTAATACAACAGATGTGAGACTTAGGAGGATTTCAATAAAAACTTATTTATTTAATATATATTTAATATATTTAAATATAAATATAAATTTAAATTTAAATATAAGAATTTAATATATTTAATTCTTATTTGCATGTTATAGAAAGGATACTGCAGTTGCTAAACTTATTCTTACAGTATATTCTACTTTACAGGTCATGTATTACTGATCTACAGTATTTGATAGTCTGTCTTTAAATTATTTCTACTTAGGAGGTAAATATAAACAGTAATAATGAATGCAAATCCATACTAAATACTGAAAAAAGTAGATTCATCATTTGGAAGCACAGAGTAAGAATATGTCATAACAGATACATGTATTTTTTTTTTTCAGAAGCTGATAGTATTTAATGTATTTCCGAAACACATTAGGCCTAATATTGACAACATTGACAATGACAACCAAAATAATGTTGCATGTGTAAAATGGAGTTAAATTTTCTACAATAAAATACATTTAAATTATATGACTATTTTAAAACATAAATTATACTCATGGCATTATGTGTTAATACTAAAACAATTTGAAGAGTAACATAAGAATGCATTGAAGTGTTATAGTATTTGAAATGTTTTATTTTTCAGTCATTGATTTGTTCACCATTTAAACTTAAATTAATAGACATTGGACCAAATTAATAATGTTTTTTTGTTTTCATTTTAAAGCTTTATCAGGTTAACAAAATATGTTTCTTGATTATAAATCTCTAATTGACATAGTAAGTGAACAGTGTATTTGTGCAAAACTCTTTTACATATAAATATACGCATTGCTGAAGATGAATAATGAATGCATCCATGTGCTTTGGTTTCAAAATGTTAAACTGTATTTCAGAATGAATCCAGAGAAGATGGCAAAAATAAAATATTTTAGCTTTTGATCGACACGGTATTTCAGTACTTTATTTTGGTAAAATTTCGAATTAACACAATGAGAGAATGAAATTTAAAGGGCTAGCGTACTTAATATTTTAATGTTAATCATTTACTCGTCTTAGTTCCTATGTCTTATAATTAGCTGTAGAAGTTCACAATTCTAGCACACTGCTAATGCTCCCTTGGTACTAACTGTTCAAAGGAAGAAACATTCAGTTCTTGCTTTTCTGTACAAATTGTTCTCAACCATAATCATCCAAATTAGTCCAGTACATGTACCAAAAGAAGCAAGTCATATAATTGCCTTGTTGTATTATCTTCTTTTTAAAGTAGACGAGATGTTTGTGGCCATGTTGAAAGCTGCTTGTTATGAGTCTGGATCTATGGTACAGAAGACTGCATACAGTATATTAATTTTAGTAAGATGAGAATTCTCATGTAATTTTTAATATAGATTTTTTTAAATTTTAACTACAATCAGCTTTTGTAGTGCTCATAATGAAGTTGTACTTACCTAACAATGGTGGTGATCTGAATGAAAGTGGTCTGATTAGGCCGATGCAGCAAGACTTCTTCCTTCTGTTTGTGGAAAAAAAAAAGAAATCAATACTGAACTCTCACCGAAGGGAAACCTCCAGTGAAGGATGTCTCATTTCAAATATCCGTAAAGCAAGTATTAATCCAAGGCATAATAAATGTTTAAGCAGTGTCTTATGGGAGATTACTATTGTTCTCTTTCCATAGCAAAAGCTAAAGACAAAAAATATACCTTCATTCTCTTGCTGTTGACTTAGGGTGGGATGAGGGATTTGTAAAGAGGTTATTTTAAAATATCATGGCAAAGGTAAAGCCAAATTTGTTCCAAAGATACTGGCTGAAAGCAGAATTGGAGTGAGATTACTTTTCCTTTCCTCAACCTTCCGTGGTCCAAACTACGAAATATGGACACTAAACAATGCAGAGTAAAATTCCCATGTACAGTAAGAATAACAGAAGATAAATTTACATCGTTACATCATTTGTCATTAAAAGAGCCTCCATTATACATGCATTGAAATTTCTCGCATTTTGTGCATTCTTGCAAATACATTTTTTAAAATAAAAAAGCACATTTAAATAAATATGTATACAAAGTATCTCTGATTTTAATTGTGACACTGCCATCTGGCCCCCAATATTCTTTAGAGTAAATAAAAAAAAACTTTTCAAATTCTGAGTAAAGCATAAATACAGCTATTTTATTTCCACCTGATTAATGTAAACAAAATATTAATGTAGGCTAATTGACCTTCAATGACTACCCTTTATTGGTATAGTATGTAAATCAATAATGATCATCAAAACCAACATGGGTTGAAGCCATTCCACAAACCACAACCTATATCATAACCATTGTATGACCATAATTATGGTTAACTTGATTTTCTGTTTCAGAAGAAGGTGAAAAGTACTCCATTGTATTTACAAATCTCAGGACTAAAGAAAAGTTCAAGACATGATGGTACAATAAACTATTTTCAGTTAATTCCTAGCATTTGAGTTAAACTGTCAGAATTGGTTTAAAGATGGACACTCGATTTTAAAAAAAATGTTCTTATGATGACTCATAAGAAATTAGGTGTTGTCCCTTTTCCCAAACCAAGACATGAAAAACACAAGGCCTCACATAAGATGAAGCTCATTTTATGTACTTTGTCAATAGATATAATTCATTTATTTACATAGAATAATACAACCTAAAAAACAGTTTACTTTATCACCATCTCAGATTGTAAAACCTATTAGTATACAGCATAAAGCTTTGGGTTCCTAATCAACCAGCAGCTGATCTGGTTCTTATCAAGGAAAGCAAAAGATACAATCAGAGGCATGCTAGAAGAAACTCTTAAAGAGCAGGTGAAGTGTTGTCTAGTGTCTTAAAAGCTTGTAATTGGCTTACAAATACCATTATAAACATGGAAATTCATTGTCACAAATGTAAACAAGAATAATATAATCATATACCTAGTTTCATTTATACAAAAAGCAATTTGTAGTCATTTGTCTTTTCACAGTGTCTAAGGTCAAAGTCCTTGTTGTACTGTATGCTTGAAATAACAGAAATACAAAATACAAGAAGAGTAAGAAAAATCTTAAATAACGTACACATATCATATACAAAATACAGTATGATGACACATTAGAGTGAAGAGAGAATCCAGAAATTTACCAATAAATATTTTAATAAATACTTTTATAGCAGTGTTGAGTTGAGAGACCCAATACCCTCAGGGTAAATTCTAAGCCTTCTTCCCAAGTTGGGTAGGAGTGGTCGTTTATAACCCACAGAGATTTTCAATTTAAACACGTTGCATTTGCAGGTGCAACAGTCATAGCCAATTAATTTAAAAGCAATGTGGACCACTCTATCCTGTTGTCTCCTCTTCTGGCTGGCTAACTTTCCAAACAAGACTGTCACAGAAAAACGTTGCTTTTAATTGTTACCCTGTATAAATGGACCTTGGCTTCCTGAGACACACCAAACTTTCTGAGCTGCCTAAAAAAACAGTCTCTGATGGGCTTTCTTTACTGTTTTATGTACAATGGTCTCCCATTTCAAGGTGGAGGAAACTGCTGTGCCAAGAAACTTAAAGGAATCTACACTCTCCATTATCTTTCCATTAAACACCATAGGTTGCATTTGATTCCTGTTATACCTGAAATCAAAGATTACCTCTTTGGTTTTAATAACATTGAGCTGGAGATTGTTTTGATTAATTTCACAGATTTGGTAGTACATACACGTCATTAATATACAAGGAGTATGGAAGTGGTGACAGACTTGGGGGGCACCTGTATTTAAAACCAGTGGATGTTAGAGTTTCAGGTGTACTTTGACTGCCTGCCTCCTGCTTCATAAAAAATCTAGAATACATAAATGCTTCTGCCATCATAAATATAAATAAGCAAAATATGTTATAGATGTCACAGATGAAAATAGTAAATAACATAATTCAACTGCGAAACCATAATATCTGTAATCCCGCTCATTTGAAATGTTTCAGAGGTCAACCATCTCAGGAGGTTGTTGCATACATCAATGTTATACTGACATTTAAATGTTTCTGAAGAACATTTAATCATTTTTTTTATTTTGTTGCATCATAGCTATGCATAAGAAGAACTGCAAATAGCAAATTTAGTTTCTGCAAATATATTTGTTAATATGATTAAAGTTCCAGGAGTTCTCTCAATGGATCGGATTAATTATCAAACTTCTGCAGCAAATGGACAGACAGGGATTTGGACATTGTAGACACTACAAGTAGGTGGTCATTGCCACACTTTATTTTTGAGGATTATTCTAAATCAACACCAAACAAACATCTACCACAGTGAGGGCCTGGCTCTCCTGAGAAGGACTGAAGCATTTTCTGATTCACTGCACTATGTGAATAGTGCTAATGGTCTCAACACTTTACAAGAGTGTAAAACTCACTAAAAGGATAGCTCACTGTTACAGCTGAACTAGGCCCTCTGGTATGGTCCACTATAAATGGATGAAGGACCTGTTCCTGAGGCATAAAGCATCGCTGTATTGTTGCCACACAAAAGGACTCTGGTATTGATAAGTTTTACTTTTCTTAACTTTAGGAACCAAACTGTTAACAGACCTTTTTTTATGCATTCAAGTACAGTAGGTAGTTGCCACAGCATGCCTAGGCTGCAAAAGAACAGGTGAAAGTTAGGCTATGATACAACAGGTAAATATTACCCCTGAAGAAGGCTCCACAGCCGAAACGTTGCGTCAGCATGGAATAAACCTTTACCTACTCCTTTCTTTATGCAGGGTAATTACTGATGCTGAATGCAGTACTGAATCTAGTACTTCATAGTGCACATAACAGGGCCCTTCACGAAGTGCAACCTTTGTTGGTCTGCGCAGATCTGACCTGTATCTGACCTGCCGCTAGCACACTTGCAGTTAGCAAGTGTTTAAACCATCCCAAAGCTTTCACATTTCATTCTGTTAGGCATAAATCATTCTCTAGGACTGATTGTATTCTTACTTCAAACGTGATCCAATCCATCTCAAAGTGGGCATTCTACGTAGAGTGTTTTTTGCAATGTACTCTGCCTGAATATTGTACTCCATAGCTCTCTTTATCGAAGGGTGCTCATCAAGAACGTTCTCTTGATGTCTGCCATTTCTGCAGAACTCTTTACATAACCACTTCACTGACCTGACACTTTAGTTCTTATCAATATTAAAAAGAAGCAACAATATCTACCACTTTATTGTTACATGCTATTATTTTTAGAGGATACTGCTTAATCACCCCTTTTCAGTGATTTTAACATGCATTCCAGATTTAAAATTAACCAGTCTAAGCCTGCTGGCTTTAAATTCCCTACAGATACAGTACATATTGTTTCATCTGTAAACAAATCTGCTGTTAAGTATTATCTTATATCTTAGTGTAATACATGACCGTTGAAATTATTTTTTTCCTTGATCATAAAAACAGAGACAGATTTAGAAATATAGATGCAAATTCTAAATTGTCTCCCAGCATACATCATTACAATAAAAATAAATGTACTCCTGTGCATTTTTTTTTCAATTCAATTCCACAGTTGCTATATTGTATTAATTTATTGTCGCTCCATCAGAAAAAAATGAAAATGATAAAAAGAACTAAAAGTACTAACCATATTCATAAACATCATTACTGGATTTTACTGGACTGTTTTTTTTCTTTGCATGAGAATTGTATTGCATGCATAGCATGTACAGTATATACAGCATTGTATAAACAAGTTTTTCTGAGACGTACATATTCACCTCGCTACAAAAGACAGTTCAAGACTATTAGTGTCAGGCTTCTACCTCTGTCACGCGTGCAACCACCCATATACAGTGTATATATATATCTCTGACTCAGAGGTACACTCAGATGGATCTGCGTCAGTGCTATGGCACCATCAGAAACACTTAACACAAGGAAAGCTTTTTCGGATTCTTTTATGTCACTGCACCAATGCATTTTTGCAATTGACTTTTCATAACATATCAAAATGAACTGTAAATTACACTTTTCAAAGCAACTACAAAAAAGTGGTTTTAATGTACCCTACAAAACATTTTTTTCCACTCAACAATTTGATGTAGCAATTTAAATTCCCAGAGCGCACAAGGTAATAACTTACTCTGAGCAGAAAGGAGTAATTTACTACTGTTGAATATTTACTAGATAGGAGAGTTTACATGCTACAAAAGTTAGAGAAAAAAAGTAGTCACTGGCACAGATCTCCACTATTCTCTTGTGCCATGCTGAACAATTTAAATGATAATTTGATCATTTAAATGATAAGACCTACAAAATAACATTTCTCCTAGAAAAGTATTTAGTCCATGGTAAAGCATAATTTACCACAGTACTTTCTTGAACTGAAAATTGCCAAGTGGTGAAACCTAGTTTAGACCATGTAAAAAAAAAGCACTTCTGTAAGTATTCAAAAAGAATGCTAGTAAACTGTAGGTTGCATACAATAAACTGTATACAGTACACCGTGTTATTTCTCTTCTGGCATTATTTTTATGTGGGCCTGTGTTATCAAAAAGAGAAACAGTTGTGAAGAATAAAGGACTTTCACCTCTCCAGACAAGCTCAATCAATGTCTATTCAATATTTAATTGAAGTAATCTGAAAATACCTCAAAAATACATGACCCCACCTTCTATAGATGGATGTTACTCAGTGTTCTTTTAGATATAAGTATAGTCACTTTTCAGTCTTAACTGGAAAAATATTTAGTGTGAAACATCAAAAAAGAACCATGTACTATTGCAGAAACATCATCAATGCAAGAACCAGGATAATTTCCCCCAGGAATTATTTTTTTAAGCATATGAATAAAATCAAGAAATCAACTGAGAAAATATGACCTCATCTCAAACTGGTGGTGGTGCATAAACACGGGCAATGAATTGTCAGAATCTACTATATATTGCATATATAGTATATTAGTATTGTATATATTGTAATATAAATGTATACAGTAGCAATTGTATAAAACTACAGTATTTACTTTTGTCAGGGAAAACATTTCAGGGTCATTACTTTGCCTGTATGCACGAGTGGGTATGCACAAGTGGCTGAATTGACCTTGTCTATAGTAGGTTTTTGCAGTTCTATAAAAAATCGAATTTACAATGAGTAATATATAGTTACAACAATGTATCCTTTCATACACAACAGTTTCTCTGAATACAACTTCTGTTCTACCTGGATAACAACAGTCCAAAAATAGCATCTTATTAAAATGTATACACCACAGAAAAACATAAGCTACATTCATTTTAAATTCACAAAATCATGCACATTAATAATTCCTACTCATTTAAATCTAGCAGCTTCAAATGGGAATAGCTATAAAACTAGACTTTATGGTGTACAAAATCTATGGCAAATCAACATAAAAATGCACACAAAAAACAATCATACACCAACCCCATTATATCCAACCTTCTAACAGGTTTAATATTGCTTGAAACTGAACACTGAGCATCTTAATAAAAGCTGCTTTCAAGGCTAGGATAAACTTCTGAACTGATGAGTCATAAGGGTCATGTTGTAAATTGAAAACCACAGTTCTGTTAACAGTTCTCATTTCCAATGTGCAATGCACAGACAGATCTTTTGAATTAGGCGATCTGTTTTACCTAATTACACAATCCATCAAAAACAGTTCAATAATTCTTACCAATATTTACATACAGTAACTTAGCATATTACTATAATGATAACATTTAAATTGAATTAAAGAATATAACAAATGTTTTGAAGTTGATATTTATATACTGGTATATCTTTTGAAAACACAAATATCCCAGGTTTATTCCAGTGGCTTGTTGGATATGCTGTATATTTACATGTTAAATGGGAAAGCACACAGATTTGTTAAGTGGTATTGTTCCATGGGGCAACACAATTGGCTAGACAGGCCAAATTAAAGACGTGACCTTGGCCATCCCGAGGAATGAAAATCACATGGCTGCTATCAGCAATTTACCACTGTGACAGAATTTAATAATAATTCAACACACTGGAAAAAAAAAACAGGAACCCAGCTCTCTGACATTCAGACCACAAGGCACGGGATACCTACAGTATAATGGTCCAGGAGTTTTAAATTTGCAATAATACTTTACAGACTACAGTGGCTGGAGTATGAGAAATTCCAGAGAGACATCAGCAGTATGACAGTAGTTGTGTGAAAATGACCTGCATGCTCATTGATCATTTAGAGGTAACTTCTTGAAAGCTGAGAAATGCAATTGCTTTCATCTGTATAATAAAGAACATTTGAAGGGATGGCATAGACATTGATAGGGGTATTTTATTTACTGATTGAATACTGTTTTGCCCATGTCAGATCTGATGGAAGACAATGTGTATGAAGATGATTTGGTAAGTGTTATGATGGCAGTTGTTTCGTTCAAACTAAACAGCAATGTAGTGAAGTATGATTAGGTGAGGAACAATCTCCTTTAACAACAAAATTGCAATGGTGAAGGCTAAGGGCAATTTAGTGCTCAGCAATAAATTGACAAAGAACATCAGCCAAAAGTAGTTCAATTCTTCAAGCTAATCTGAAAAAGTTGTTTTCCAGCACGGCAATGCTAACCACACAGCACTAAGATTACAATGGTACAACTTCAAGAAAACAATGCAGTGATAGTGCCTTGGCCTGCTTTTTCCATTTTCATATTTTCTGTCTTTGAAATCTTTTTTAATATCTGTCAGTCCATTAAGCATGACTATTGCATTTCTTTTGTACATGAATGTCCTTAAAATAAAAAAAATGTAAAACAGTTTCTTAAAAATACTCAATTGTTAGATATATAAAACTGTAAACTCTAGTCTACAGAACTAAACATTTTGAAATTCAGAACACAGTCGGTAGTTGGCATTCAGCAAAGTTGTGTGAAACTCCAAAGGATTAATGAAACAAAAACATCATTTGTGAGAACTTGTTCAAGTGACTCCACCAGTAATGGCGCTCACCCAAGCTCAGGTTTGAGTCGCAGTCATGTCACTAGCAGTGGTGAAGTACAAATTGCTGAGTGCTGCCAAGTACAGAGCTGGATTAATCAGCCTGGGTCCTCTTAGCTCTCAGAGACACAGCAACCCCTGCGGCCTTGTGCCACTTCCAGACACTTCTGTGTTGCTGTCGGTGTGTGGGTCAGAGAAGATAAATAAAAAAAACCCAGAATGACCCCTCTGTTATCAGACTTATCTGACTGCATCACTGCAAATACTAGCATATTATATATCATATATCTACTGTATATATACAGTACATTAACAAGGATAGTGTTCAACAACGGATGTGTATATGATGAAACGTACAAGACCATCAACACTTGGTCAGTCAATGTCCCTATTTGCATTATGTAGAACAAGATATGAACCAGTTCCTTTCTAGATGCCTCTTATAATAAATAGGCTTCCAAGATGTTTAGAATTTGATTGATTCAATCCTATTTAATTAAGGATATTTAGTTTTCAGGGGTGGCACTATATACTGTATATATCATCCATCCATTTTCATTACCTGCTTAGTTCAATACAGGGTCATGGTAAGTTAGAGCCTAACCATGCAGACAATAGGCATAAGGCAGAATAAACCCTGAACTGGATACCTGTCCATCGCAAAACACAAACCATCATTATGCCTTTGGGCTCTGGGAGGAAACAGAGAAAATCTTAATGGCCTCAGTGAGAACATGCAAATTCTACACATACTGTACATTCTAACACAAGGATTACAGTATTGCACTTCTGTTATTTTTCTCAATGATATCTCTCAATGAAGTTAATTAATGTGCTTTAAATACTGATAAATCACCTGAACATTTACATATTGAATGATCTTCAGAATAACAGTTCAAGAATAGGCAAAAATAACAAAAAATACATTAAAATGTGCATGCAAATAAATTGATGATAAAGATATCCATGAAATAGCAGATTAGGTATTGGAACTCGCCTTCTGAACTAAATTAGCTCACTTGTAATATTTCTAAAGGTTTTTTTTTTCTGACAAGTATAACCTAAAACATACTTGTTAATATGAGGATAGCAGAGGATAACATTAGAAATCAAACTGATTATTGTGTTTATACTGACTGCTACTGTGTTTTAGAATGAAATTCCAACTAAAAGAGGCTCTTGAGAAGCTCAAGTACTAAAGGAACTCACTTAGGAGAGAGTAGGTTATTCCACTGAAACCCAAAGCACATATTTCAGTGTAGCTCCAAACAAACAGACCTAGCAGTCTTTTTAATGATTATTATGATATAATTAAACACGAACCATTTAATGTGAATATGTACTTATGGCTGTCAGCTATTTCTTTATTGATTCTGTATATGTTACTTGGTAAAAAAAAAACAACTGCTGTATAACTCATATGAATAATGAAAGTACAGATTTTATCATATTTTTATTATTTTTTTCCTTTGTATTGTCATTGTTTAGTTTACCTATCTTTCCTTGTTTTATCAAGGAAATTAATGTGTTTTGTATTGCCTTTTATTATCAATTTCAGTTCTAAAGAAAGACTTCAAACACTATGTGTTTTATAGGCCACATCTGGATTGAAAACTGTGTATATTTCTATGGCCAGAAGCCTGACTTGTGTCACCATTGGACTATGACTGACATTTCCCAAACACTCTAAAGTTCTGCTTGGCTACAGTAGAATTGGCATGAGAATGCAAGGGCCCTATGGGTGTTCTGGCAATCAGTGATCCCACATGCAACTGTGACGTCAGGACGACACAAAGTCACTCTTATAATTGAGGCCCATTCTCTTGTAAGGCTCCTTAGAGATTGCAGCATACAGTATTAAATGACAAATAGCTCCACAGGTGAGCACATTGGGGGAGCACGTCTTTGTGTTTCATTCTGTCCTAAGATGTACAGAAGGACATACATAAGAGCAAATCATAATGTTCCAAATTATGATTCAAAAATTTTCAAATTACAAATTGTATAGCTATAAAACTAAATGTAATTCACAAATCTATTCAAAACTCAAAATGATCCAGCCTCTTGCAATATAACACAAAGGGCCTCATGTACAGAAGGAAAGGATGGACTGTGATTTTGGAAAAAGCATTTAGAGTATTTTATGATTGCAAATGAGTAAAACTAAACCTAAACACTAGAATATGAACAATATGGTGAAAACAAGACATACTGTGCTTCACTTAACTACTGACAACTGTTGACTGACAATTTGTTAATTGCTAACACATCTGTTTATCATGCAGAATTGCAAATGGTTAAGAAAACAAATCTTGGGTTAAAAAAGTCCTCATACAGGAAGTAATACAACATGTAAAAATGTACTCAAAAGTTATACTGCCCTGGGAGAAAAGCACATGGCAGAACCAGAACAAAGTAAATATCCTGAGAGTGATCACATGTAACATCAGTGATTCCACAGGTCCAGGGTAATTTAATTATACATTTACTGTAATATGCTTATAACATATGTGAGCATTTTATTATTTTATGTGAATACAGTTACATTTCATCTCCTGATCCATTGCCTAGTTAGAACTGCACCTATTGTAAACTTTAAAGATGAGGGTACATACATTAATTTAAATATATATATATTATCGCAATATTCCTGTTACTTCTTATTATTTTCAAATGATTATTAATTATAAAAATATTATTTATCCTCAAACTATAATTTATGATATTCTAATTCTATTCTATTTTAAAATATTATTTTTGTTAAATGGACATCATTAAAAAAAAGCTAGGTTCAATCATGATGCACTGACAAGCATCTGAAATAATCTTAAGAGAATGCAAAAGCTCAAAAGGTTAAAAAATGTATTTTGTGTCTGTGTACAGTATGTTGCGCCTTGAAATGGCCTGTTGTCTCCTCCAGAAAGTGACACAACATTTTAGATCAGGGAGAATGGGGGATGAGTACAGAATTTGGCGACAATGTACAATGAGCAGTGTTTAGAATCATTAATTATTTATAAAACAGCTATAAACAATAAAATATTCTTGCTTAGTTTAGAATAAAAGGTAGTTTTTTGGTATTATATCATCAAATAGACTGTAAAGGGTGAAGTAAAGAAGATTCAAAAAGTTAATGAAATAGACATGGTAATAATGCATTCAATTAATATTTTTTTTTACCAAGAAAGTAATTAAAAACATGCCTTAGGGTGAGGAAAGACTATGCTTTTTGTTAAATAATAGCATATAAAAGCCAGAAATCAGAAGTGTTATAGGCACTAGAAGAGCTTTATGATATTCTACTTTAGAGAATAAGAGATGTTCATACACCATTAACAACAATACCAGTCCCTTCAACATTTGATTAGAAAATTGTTAATGTAGTGTTGATACAAATTCTTACTTATATGTAAATTTAAAATAAACATTAGAACTAAAAAACAGGATTATGTGTGTGGCAACAGAATTGTAGAGGATAGGAAAGATGGATGTAGAAAAGGTAAGTTTTGCTTAATAATGTGTTACAGTTCTTTAAAGAGATAAAGAAGAATGAATAATACAAACAGTACATATGGTATATTTTATTTAGAATTAGTGCAGAGAGGTTCCAGATACAATAAAGGATTAATGGAATGACATATATGAACAGCCCAAGTGGAGATAAACTTTTAAGTCATAAACTGATGAAAGCTGCAAGGACATTGACATATTCAAATATACCTCAAAGGCACTGACTAAGTCAAAGCAAGATTTTTTTCAGAATCAACAGTGAAGCATGAACCAGGTGACACAAGAGGAAATAACTGTGTGCTTTTAAAACCAAGAACAGGAGACAGTTTTACACATTTCCTGACAACCTTTTTCAAAGCAGGCATATGGGCTTTTCTAAAAAAAATGGCTAGATATGAGCCAGAGACTTTAATTGGTTTCTGGAACCTGGACGCCTCTCTTTTGTAACATGCTATATGTTTTTATGTTTGTACAAATCAAATAACTGTTACGCCCTTACGCCCAGGTAGACAGTCAAGAAAGTGTACACTTTGTCAATAGATATTTGAGGCTTATACAGTATGTACAGCTTGCCCATATGAAGCCATCAAAGACTTGCATTAAAGGACATAAAGAACATTTTGGTCAAACAGGGTTGAAAGGTGCTCTACAACTCTGTATGCAGCCAGGCATCCTTGGACTTTCACCTATTTGGTCTTTGGAGCAACAATCTGAATCTGAAGGCACAATCGAGGAATGTTTGAGAGTCAGATTACAAATTTTCTCAGGTGGTCTGGATAAAAAAAAAGTGAGTGAAAAGTCTTATCTGAACTGAAGGGAATCTTGCAGAAAGATAAAGTCATGTTGCGTGCACATTAAATTATTGATAGCTTCAAAGTGTTTTTTCTACTGTTTGTAGTTGTCTTATCATATTTTTTATATTTTAAATGTAATGCTTTTCTTACTGCTTACTAGGGCTGGGCGATATACCAAAAATGTACCGATTACGACGTTAAGAATCTCTCACCGACCTAATTTTGCTTGTCGGTATGTTCGATAAAAGGTTTCTCCACTGTGTGCTTTCATGAGCGGTCCCCTTAAAAGACACATGCTTCTGCCTCGGCCAGCCTTCGTTCTTCATTCAAAACACGAAGAAGCGTGGCAGGCATGAGACAGGCAGGGATGACTCAAGTACAAATGAAGATGAGCTGGTATCTATAAAAGATGCAGTGTTGATCGTTTGGCCATATTTTGGCTTCAGCAAACAGGATACTGAAGAAAGAGAAGTCAGATGTAAACTCTATCGGAAAACTGTTTCTGCGCCCAAACGTAACATGATCAACTTGTTTCATCACTTAGAACACAACCATGTCGTGGAATACGAAGCGTGCATGGCCAAAAAAAAAGAGAGAGACTGACAAGTGCCCTTTTGGCCGAAGTGATTCCACCAAACAGCTGTCTCTAACACAAGCATTTACTAATGCCACTCAATATGCAAAAGATTCATGCATATGGAATGAGATAACTAACGCCATTACATACTACATAGCGAAGGACATGGTCCCCATAACTACAGTGGAACATAGTGGTTTCAAAAGACTCATTCAAACCCTTGACAAGAGATATGTTGTGCCCTTGAGAAAATGTTAATTAAAAGTTATTCTGTTTCTGTTTCCATGAATGATGTCCTTAAATTATTTGATAAGACATTGGGATAAGATGAGGTGTGTGCAGCTTTAATAGTTTCACATATTTAAAACATGATCTTTCAGCATATCATTTAATCATATAATTTCAAGGGTTTCAAAAAAAAAATTATCAAGGTAAATGTTTTAAATTACCGTGATATTGATTTGAAGTCATATCATCCAGCCCTACTGCTTACCTTCCAATAAGCGGGTATTAGAATAAGGTGTTAGATACCACAAGAACTTATACCAGGCTCTATTTTGTATAAATTGCTACAATGAAGAATACAGACAATATACATCAACTTAACTTTTAAAACAAAATGTCTCAGGGCCAGCGGGGGGCACTCACCCTGCGGTCCATGTGGGTCCTAATGCCCCAGTATAGTGACGGGGACACTATATCATCCAGGTGGATGCTGCACATTGGTGGTGGTGGAGGGGAGTCCCCATTACCTGTAAAGCGCTTTGAGTGGAGTGTCCAGAAAAAGCGCTATATAAGTGTAAGCAATTATTATTATTATTATTATTATAAAGATGATTGTCTCCTGCATGCTCAGTGGTCTCACAAAAGGTTAATCCAAGAAAATAAAACATTATTTCTTTACAATATAAAATAATATTAATAAGAATTGTAGAGATGCACTATACAAGAAATCCAAGTAACTTTTTAAATTCTGTCTTTTGCTATTTTACTAGATTATTTAATAGTCAATAATTTAGAAACCTTTTTATTTTCAATATGGAAATACTATAAGAAATCAAATCACTCTGTGATGTGGTACTTAGCTAAGCACTTAGCTGAGTTTCTCTGCAGGAAAAATCATGCCCGGTTTGAAAAATACATCAAAAACAGCTCTTTAAACTAAGCATTGACTTTCTTTATGCTCTAATGTTGTCTGCTATAATGAAAGTATTTTTTGCTTGATCATTCCTTTGTGTTATGATCCTTTGTTTGCTCATGTCAAATGCTGATAATAACTTGTGTTCTCTACACAAAGAATAACTGAGAATGTCTGTCACATTGATTGAATAATATTATCTGTGATAAAATGATACAGGTGTTCAATCTACTTTACATTGTGTGTCATTTTTATGACAGAATGAAGCTTTCATCCTTTTGGATATCTGACTTTTGGATATCTGCAGCTAACCACCACCGGAAAGCACACTGTGTAGTTGATTGCTGTGTTCACAAGAAACCATTTACAAAACAATTACAAGTTCTAAGACTTCCTAAATGAGCATCAGGTCTCTAGGAAATCAATTTCCTATGAAAAAATACAACATTTATATTGCTTTCACTGCAATCAAATCAGTTAACTTATTGGATTTCATCATAATTGCATTATAGCATAAACTACCTAGTGGTTGAGTATGTTTTGTAAAATCAAGAACATTACTAGGAGATGAAGAAGGAGAAGAACACCAGGAACAACATCTGTGCATCTGACCTTATAAACTATTTACAATGGAATATTGCATAAATTTATAACATGGTCCTGGAGAAAATAATAAGGCTTACTGAAGTTCTAATGAAAAGATTACACAGCAACTTTTTATTTTTGTTTGAGAGGTTAAAAAATGTTTTTTTTTTCCCCTGAACTAATTTGCTCAAAACATCAGAGGCAGAAGAGGTACTTTTGCAGAAGGCCAAGGATCAATACATTTACCAACTGATAAATCTGACTTTTTTTTTACCTTGCACATCCTCGCATAGCCGTATTTTTCAGGGCAGAATTAAAAGGGTGTAATGCTCTCATGACAGTTAACCTGTTTTATCAAGAAATATTACCAGAATACCTCTACCCTGACAAACTAATCCCACTTGACTGAATTTTACTGTTAGTTCAATAACAATAGAAATCTACCTACTGTACAGATGCAGCCATTCAAAATGCACGGTACAAACCCGCGGTACGGTAAACTACCCACAAGCCACCGCAGGGCACCGCGGTAAGTGATTGGCTGGCCAAAATGACCGACAGGGGCACTCGTGGTGCATTGGTTGGTAGTGAAAAGATTTAATCATTTAATCTCTTTACTGTGCACATTTTAATCCGCTTAGTATTGAATATTTATATGGAATTTTACCACTAAAGGGAAATTTTAGTAGCTGAGCATAAAAAGAAGAGGAGCATAACGCATCTGAAGGTCATAAACGATATTAATTTAGGAACATAAACATTACTGTATGTACGTAAACTGTACTGTGTATGGCTGGTCTTGGTAGTTTAAAGAAAAAATACACACCAGTCTTCCATTTCTCCCTAAACATTTTAAGCATGAAAGTTTTATGAAACGGTACCCAAATATGAGATTGCTGTATAGAATGAATTTTAATTAAAAAAAATATTTAACATGAAAATTAAGCTGTTTACATCTTCCGCCTGAGAACAGTCACCAACGCAGAAACACAGCCACTAACTAGCAAAGAGAGGACATTAGCTAGCCAATTTGATAAAGAAATAAATGATTATTTTGTTTATTTCTTTTGCACATTTATTTGAACATTTCCATCGATTGTACAAGCACTTGGAAACTGTCCAATCCCTAGTTCATCAGGCATTTTCTTTTACGCTGCGGGCATTCTCCCGGTCTGGCGCCGATCTGTGTCTTCTAGGATATAATGCCAGCGATTTTTTGTTAAATTTGGGTTTCCAATAACGCCGCAGCAAACTCTTGTTTTTATGTCCACTATAACAGACAATCTCCTTTGCTTTTAACCGAGCGTTTAATAATTTCCTAAAATGAAAATGATTTACTTTATTTCCCTCACGGGATCAATAAAAGTATCTACAGTATCATCTATCTAAACTATGGGACAGAATTCTGGGGTCTCCCTATACCAGAGATTACGGTAGGGCTTCAGAATGGTGATTGGCTGACACCATCTGACACCCCTCTGATTGGAGAAAAAAGACGTGCTGGTCTGCTATACACACTGTACCAGGAAGAGGATTTCTTTCTATTCGAAACGTGTATTTTAAAAGTTTAATTAAGAAGTAAAAACCATACAGCGTACACAGATTTCTAAACTGATCAGGAGGAAGAAAAATCACCCATGTTTCATGCATAAAAAGTGGTTATTAACTATCGAAACCTGTTTTATTTATTGTATTTTTATTTAGATTAAGAGTTCCCGTCGCCCCCAGTCCCATTTAAATCACAAACTCGTGTTTAATTAAATGTCTTTTAATGTAAATCGTTATCTTTGTCTTATGCATAATAATGTTCACCACTCTGTCCAGCAAATTAATAATAAACTTTATTTTATATAGTACTATTTACATTATACTGTATTGTTGAGGTACAGTATGCACTGTTCAAAGCTTTTTAATATCATTTTAGTGATCACTTGCAAAACAGTCGAGTAAAATATTGCATCTAAATGAAGGCAGTCTACAGGACTGGCACCAATACTGTAGCTGATGTTCAATAAAGATATCTGTAGATATACACAGAATTCTTTAACATGTGTGGGATATCAGGACATGTAGTTCTTTGTACACTCATTCAGCTCACTGTATTAAAAACTACAGAAGAAGCAGATACAAAATGGATGGATGGGTCCAATTGATCGCATACAGTATTCATCTGTCATATCCCAAAATTGCTCAAAGTGACAACCAACAAGCACCTAACTGTGCAGTGTAACCCTCAAGGTGTATCACAAAATGGGAAAAACCCAAACTGTAAATATTCTGTTATGCCAAAGTGCATCTCTATAGTGCACAGCACATTATTACACTGTGTTTGTGTAGTGCATACTGGAAAGAAAAAGTTTAATTATGCTAAAAAAATAATATCTGGGTCTTATAAAACAATAAATACATTAAATATGAAAACCATAGACATTGATCTATGCCCATTCAAAGATGCATGAATGTTTACTTTTTCCTGACTTAATGCAAATGAAATGTAAATGATATTTAAATTATTGATTTAAAGTGTAAAATAACATTCTTGTGTCCTCTTGAGTCAACAAAGAAAAAAAATAAAAATATATCAAAGGGAAACTTTGATGTCAGCTCTTCCCTCACATGTGTACATGCAATTAAAAGAGCAAAGGAGGAAATCCATTCAAAATAAAATCAAACAGAAACTGTAGTTCTCATCATATAAGGCCCTTGCATGCTTAAAAACATCTCCACAATACCACAATGAAAGTGCAGCAATGCCTATTTTTCAATTGTACTTTCTGAGAGCACAATTAAACTAATTAAACATGTGTCACGATTATAGTCCCCCCCTCCTTAAGGGTGCTCCAGCCCTTTCACTAAAGACTTCATTCTGTGCACCTGATCCCTTTTACCTAGCCCACCTTAAAAGCCAGGCGCTGACGCTCATCCGGGCTCTGCATCTGATTTCCATATCGTGCGAGTCCGGGACCAGGAAGCGCCTGGTCCCGTTAAGGTTTTAACCTTGGTTCCCGTTCCTGTTCCCCGCCCGCCGGTTCCGACCCGGCCTTCGTGGTTTTTAATTCCTTCCTCTGATGGATCTCCTGGTTTTGGACTTACCCTTGCGTTTTGGATTTTCCCTAAGGATTACTCTCGGATTGTTCGCCTCGGCCACACCTCCCCCGTGCACCAGCGCACCTTGGACACGCCCCCTTGTCTTCAGCCCCGTTTTCCTGCATGACGTTTCCCCAGTGTTTCCCCACTCCGTCGGACTGTGTCGTCCGCATAGGGTCCGGAAAGAACTGTTCGTTACAACATGCCTATCATATGTACCAGCAATTGTACTAATGTAACCAACATCAAGGCATGCAGTGTCCTTGGACACTTTAAAAGGTCCCTGAGGAAACTTACAATGAACACTGTACAACATCAGAGTCTTCTCCAAGCTATCTTCCATTGTCAGCCACATTGTCAGTGTGTCCTACTACTCTGTGATCAGCCAAACATCCTCCTCCCCTGCTTAACTAAATTGGTTTAGTATAAGTATAAGGCAGGTGGGTGGAATGAACAGCCAGGAAGGTTGTGCTCTGAATCAAATGTTCCTTTCCTCCTCTTCCCTATGGGGATAGGATATGAATTGCCTTTTAAAATAGGATGTACTACTAAAAGGTATACTACTATTCTTTTCTGCACTTGTTACACTGGTAACCACTGTTTTACACCCGGGCAAGACAGAACTGACATGGAAGCGGAGTGGAATTGTGGCGAGCTTGTATTCACGGACACAACTTTGAAGTGTATTCTGTGCAAGGAAAGACATTCAAACCCTGTTATTTCCCATTAAATCAGATTAAAACATTATGAATACATCTATCAAAATGATCAAAATTAGCATGTTAATATCAGTGTACATTTATCGATATCTATTCATTCCTGATGATAAACCCAACCTTCTCACTATCTCTTACAAACTGAACTAACATCTGCTGCCTTCACTCAACCTGTCCCCACACCGAAATTTCATGCAACTTTCACTCCGCTGCATAGGAACAATCTGCAAAGATCTGCCACATGCAGTATTTAACAACACCAACCATTTACAATATAGGCTCATATACTGTACACTCTTAAAAAAAATTTTAGATACATGTCACACAATGGCCTGAGCAAGGCCAAAGTAGGTCCGTTTTATAACAGAATGGCTCCACCACAAAAGCACTTTCTGTGGGCCACGTGGATCTGCACCCGGACATCCTCGGCGGACATGGCGTCGGGCAGCGGGGGCCGGTTGCACACGAAGTAGCCGGCGCTGGCGGTGCGGCCTCTTTCCGGGTCTCCCATTGCGCCTCTTTCTGGGTGTCTTTCCAGGCCTCTTTCTGGGCATCTTTCCTGGTGTTACTGAAGATGACTATGTCATCTAAGTATGCCGCACTATACTCATCACATCCCCCCATGAGATCTGCCAGAAGCAGGGTGCCTGTGGGGCTCTGCACTGCCAGGACTGGGGTGCCCATGGGGCTCCGCTCTGCCAGGACTTGGGTGCCCGTGGGGTTTCTGCAGGATTGGTGCCTGGGGCGTCAAAGAACGTGCAGAGTGGAGGGGTACAGGTCCCGAAGGTTGGGGCACCCATCGTAGAGGAGCACCCAAGTGGCCTGCGCAGAGCGGGGGTCCCACTGCTGCCACCAAAATGTCACACAATGGCCTGACGAAGGCCAAAATTAGGTCCATTTTATAACAGAATGGCTCCGCCGCAAAAGCACTCAAGTAAATTAAGTGCAGTTTATTTACAGTGCTCCCAGTCCCCCACACCAGAAAACAAAACCCCAAAAAGAAAAAAAACAAATTCTTCAAATAAAGATAAATCCTCCTTTTCTTATTGCTTTCTCTCTGTTTTAAGTCACACTTCCTGACTCATCAACCACCAATAACAACAACTTAGGCTGAGGAGCCATCTTAAATAGCCTGTAAGCCCCTATCCCTCTGGAACAAACCATTTCTCCAGTTCATATCCATGTGGTTTTTCCCATCTCCATAAATAAACCTTGAGAAGTGGGGATAGGTTTGGCCTTCTGAGGCCACCATAGGCTAACCCACCCTGGAAGTACCAACACCAAACAAACAGTGAGTACCATCCAAATTGAGAGCGCTCTCCATTCACACTACAATGGTCACTCATACCTGTGTTTAAGTATGTGTTTTATGTATGTGAATGTATATGAAATTAAGTAATAGCAGTTACTAGTCAAGCCCTGAGTGTGCACCCTCAGGAACTTATCTAGCAACCGCTCAACGGAAGGTAAATGAATAGTGTATTTCCTGTGCTATCCGTACCTCGTGACAGGCTCCTCTGTCACAGTGCATCATCATTTTTTCCTACAGTACATTTACATTTTCTTTTGTTGGTAAATATGGGATTTTATGTAATGCCTAAAATGGGGTACTAGCTGGGGTAGGAAAAAACATATTTAGGCTTGGCCACCCCATGCCACCCTCTATCTACAGTATGTCCCTGTTTGGTGAACTTCTCTCTAGCAGCATTGAGGATTCTTGGTTAAGCTCCTGCTTCAACACAGTTGGAATATTTTGCTTATCTCACCACAATCCAATTTCTGTGCCAGATAAGTCAGATAATCTGGTAGTGTGGGTTAAGGGACTAGTGTACAAGAACTGTCTCTACAGTCTAATAGATTGTCCTGTTTTACAGAGTTTTTCAAAATGAAACCACACCCTACTCTTGCACTAAACCTCACACTCTTGAATATTACAGTATGTCTGCTCACCTACCTCCCACCTCTCATCTCCAACTGACTTTAAACACCTCCTCATACACACCTTTTATACAGTAGTTCAGACACCATGTGAAACTCCCCACATTCAGTCAAGTAATTAGTTGATAAACACAGGAGACTTACAGTACATAAAACAGCAGATGATTAGTTCATCTCCAGGGTATCTACTGGCAACAATGTTAGTGTGTGAACACAAGATAACCATGTATGCAAACAAATAATGCAAAATAATACTACAGGCCAAAATTCTATAACTTTGTCTCAATTTAATAATTTGAGCTAAAATAATTTTAATAATGCACATCAAAAATGACAAATTTCACTTCACTATGTGCCAATACTTTCGCCTTTCAATGCATAGCACTAAATTAAGCAAGGAGGGAACTGCACTCTTATTATATGTTTAAAGCACCTTGTGCTCTAAATTAACAAAAATAAAGTCAATAAAGTTTCAAGTTATACAATGGTAACAGGAATTTAAAATGAAAAACTTTCTTTATCAATTGGTGTTTATAAATGAGCACATATCGTGAAAAATGGGCTAAGAGTCAATAGCACCAGGTATCAGAAAAAAACAGACCTAATCTCAGGCACTCATAAACTGCTAATAAATTCTGTTTTACTAAATGAAAATCAGCAGGAAATAGACATGTCTACCTGTCTGCAATGTTTTTTTTACTTAAAATGGGATATGCAGTAGCAATGTAGTGAAATCTGACCTGACCCAGCAGGCAGAGAACAGCAAAAGCAGAGGATGAAAACACAATATAAATCAAAGGAGATTAAAATTACAGCAAATTCCTCCCACACACACCTTTAAAATTATCTTGAAAAATCACAAGTTTTATCACAAACATTGTTAAAAAAAACATTTAATTAAGGTAGTGACATTACATGATGATCAAGGCAATAGTTTTTGTATGCTTAATAATTTAACCACAGCCTAAATTGTAAAAGAGTTTGCAAACAACTTTTTTTGGCTCAACTCAAAGCATTTTCGTCCAAAGACTCATGCCTAGCATCTGTTTCCTATTTCTCACTGGGGATATCGGCTTTGAGCGCTTACATACAACTTTATCTCCATCTATACTGGCATCAACAACAGGTGTTCCCTTAACAACAGATGTTTTCTAGAATTAAAAAAAAACCTCAGTTGTTTGCCACCTTCCTACAGGTTTACCAGATTCCCTTTAATCAGTAATGGGAAGAACTGGGTCATGTTTGTAGAACAAAAATTAACACTAATTTCAAAAGACTTTAAGAAGGTTCACCTGATGTTTTTCAAAACCAATTTTTGATAAAATGCTATTGGCAGTGTACACAGCGATATATAAACAAATACAAAAAAATATTAAGAAAAGAGGGTACACACTGTTTTCCTGTATTTCTCAGAACTGAGTGGGACAGTGATGAGGCAAACTAATATTTACTAGTGTCGATCTGATCTAATATTTTGTCTACTGAACTTCTTGAAAATGCAAAAAGATAAGCTGCATTTCTCAAATCATGAGCACATGGTTTAAACCTATTTCTACCTCACAGCATTGTAGCACTGCTGGCACCAATGAATAAGACAGGATAAAATTAATTTGCTTTATGGCTCAGTAATATCAAGGTAAGGGTCCCAATAAAATGGCATAATAAAATTGTATTGCACAAGTACAACTGACAGATGTTTGTGGGCTGTACCTGTAAATGTGCAGTATAATAACATGCATTTGGCTCCCTGGAATAACATCAATCTGAAGTGATCTTAAACCCTACATAGTGTAGGAGAAAAGGTCATTTCTAACAGTAATGAAAAGTTCTTCAGTACGATTAACTACCAAAACCTGAGGGAAACCCAAAGCACAGGTCAATTTAAAAGACTTATTATAATGTCATTTTTAGTTTAGCATTTTTTTATTCAATGAAATTCAACATTTGTTTGAATTTGCTCATATGTTTGACAGGGGCATGTCTTTGCACAAACACGATGGGAAAAAATCATCCAGCAAGAGCTACAGATGTAGCCATTCAAAATGCACAGTAATGTACTGTATATGTTTAGCTACCACTACCATCTACAGAGTGTACATTAGGTATGTATTACATTATGCTACTGTTTTTATTTTCAGCTACCAAAATGGATTTTCTCTGTGTGGATGTAAACCTGAAAGAGGCATATCACATTCACAAGCTACAGTATAATAATAAACTCTTTTTTATTTATCTAACCGATCAGCCCTGCTTTTATAAAACATACCTACTTTTTAATTAGTTTGATATTTAACATGCTGTAATACACAGTTTAAAATTAATAAATGTCTAAGCAGTATACAACTTAAATTCTATAATTGGAAAAAGATTGTCCATCAGCATTGACCGGGATTCGAAATCAGGCATTTTTTGGCGACAGCCCAAATGCTCCACACGCCACGCTAAGCTTTCACTGCTCCACCTGGTGGTTTTAGAAAGTAGTGCAATCATACAACTGAAAATTTCTAAAAAGCTTTGGTACCCCACAGACACTGAACTGCAAACTACTGCAGTATCCCTCGTGCACTCTGAATGGCTGGATCTATATATTGTTCCTTAAAATATTCTTTAATGATTGAATCACCATTAGTCTCATAACGTCTCATGTAGGTTTTTGATAATCTCATTTCATATTTTTGAATATAGTCATAACTGCCTTGTAATGATGTTTTCAAATAAATAAGAAAAGAAAAGAAGAAAATTATTATTAGCTCTGAATGTTGCTATTTGTTGCTATTTACACTTTCTCAAGCAGAGTTTACAGGTGATACTAATCCTACATCTTGAATCCTGCAGTCCTGCAGTTTACCAAATGTTTTAGGTTGGAAAGAAGGTTAAATGTTAATGTTGCCCACTTCCACTCTCCTACTCATAAATATCTCATCTACTGGGCACCCTCATATAGAACTCTTACCCTCATCACTTGCCAGAAATAGACGGTACCTAACAATTCTCCATTTCCAATATTCATCCCTAATCATTCTTGTACATGCCTCACACTCATCACTCAACTTCTATCCCATCATCTCCTTGCTCTCCCCAGCTTTTCAAGCTTTTCTAGACTCAGCAATCTGACCAACATTCGCTTCTTCCAAGACAATCGCGGGGAGTCACAATTACATTCTACCTCACACAAGCAGCTCTTCATGCGCTACCTTAACACGGCCCACAGAAAGAAACTCTCAACCCCCCGGGCCACTTCCTACTGTCCCATCCTCTCTCCCAGTTTAAGCAATCCCTGCTTTGTATGCTCCCTGCTTCCACCCCCTATTTATCATTAGGTCACCAATGCATCACACTTTCGTCCCCAGTGCTCTGTCTCTTCCCCTTCCTCAATCCTCCTTTCTTGCTGTCCCATGGGTGTCTTTCCAGAGGTCAGAAATTCACTACATCATTCTGAACCAGCTTCAGGCTGTGCAATCACAGCCCTTCCCTCCGCCTATACCCATGTTGGTCCTGGCCCAGGTAGCAGAAGTAACAGGTCAAGTTGCCATTTTCTCATAAAGGTGAGTACCACCAAATAAACCTTAAATTCACTAACACTATAAAGATCATCAACTCATTGCATTAATTAGAATTTGACCCAACTACAGAATTGATATTGTTGCATTCCACCACTGATATTACTACACCGACCCTCTCTTTTGTCCTCCCTACTTAATGTTATCTAAACATAGATGTAGGAATATTTACTGTCTGCTAATTGTATGTTAAAAGGAATTATGCTATTGCAAAATGTATACCAAAAACTATAAGAGGTAGAGAAATGTATCATTCTTTCTCAATGTGAATAGAAAGCAGACATGTTAGATGTTGCATGCAACAGGGAGATGTTGCCTAAGAGAAGTAGCAATAGTTGTAGAGCCTAAATTTTTGCTATTTTTACTGCAGTGTATTTTTGGTGTTCACATGTTAGTCACAAAATGAAAAAAAACTTTAACTTTGCCTTTTGCCAATTCAGTTTCCTAATTAAACTGTGCTCTGCTAATTATGAAATAAAGTGAGCTGCTTTTTACTTATCACAGTCAATGAGTGTTTGACTTTTAAACAGTATCCTTACAAATACATAAGGTGAAGAGGAATTCTAAGCCCAGACTCCATTTTATACACATTTCATGCTTACAGTTTGCAAACAAATATAGGCACAGTATGTACAGAGATGCAACAATATTCCCTTCTACAGTGATTTAGTAGCATACCATTCTCAAAGTGGAATAAGTAGGTTTTGCTTAATTGGGATCTAATGAATATGTAAAGTGAGGTATGTTGTTGGAAAAAATCCATCAACAACACCAACACTATAAATAAATAATACTGTGTAATGGATGTATGGTTAATTAAAAAATATATATATTGTATGTTTGGCCCGCTTAAAATATATTCAAATCATGTTACCCACCACAGAAAATCAGTTTGATATATCTGCTGTATGCTTATTTGTTGAAAATCAAATTCATTCTGAAACTGAAATGCCAGCACAGAGTTATTCAGCTATCAAAACATATTTTTAATACTTCTCTAATGTTTAGAATTTGACCCTAGATTTCTGTGAAGTGGTCTCTTAACTTGTACTTAACATTTTATTCCCTCCACTCGTATGGGTGCAACAATGCACTAGTCTTTTATAAAAGTGAGTTAATATAATGTGCTGTTCATACCTATCAAATATGTCAACAATGTTTTAAAAAGTGGAGAAGTACTAGAAAAGAAAAATGTGTTTTATCGTGCTGTAGTAACTGGGCCTGTAGCTACCATCAACAGTATGAGTATTACATGTTTTAGTATTACAGTTTTATAGCACACATTCCTATACATAACAATTTTATAGCAAACACTACATTATATACAAATTTAACAATAGACACGACACTAAAACTTAGATTTGATCTTTCAGTTGTCAGTCTTAATGTAAATGCATCTTAATAAGAAGTTCAAGTACTGTAGGTAGCTGCATCAGCATGCGTACGCTACAAAGGAACAAGTAAAGTTTTTTTCCATACTGGAAATAGAAGAAAAGAAACAACATTTCGGCTGTGGAGCCTTCTTCGGGAGCATACTTCACACCTGAAGAAGGCTCCACAGCTGAAACGTTGTTTAGTTTCTTCTCTTTTCAGCATGGAGTAATAGTAAGAAATCCACTTTAACCAGCCATTGTTAATTTGGTATAATTTGCTTTACCCTCTTTATACGTTTGTGTTATTTTGATTTTATATTTTCACTGACAAATGTAGAAAATGTTGCATCATGAAGTGTATGCATTGCCTAATTTGCACATGATTCAGTCTACAAATCGAATAATACTTGTGCAGTATATCTAAAATTAGGAGTTTTTATTAATTCTATTTTGGGAAAAATAGCAAAACAAATTACTTCCATTCCACATCGACACTGATGAATGAGGTTATATGTGCAAATGCAATATTTTTCCTTTGTCTGCTGATAGAGAAAACATAATTTTATTTAAGACACATGAATGTCACTGTTTTATAAAGCAGGATATAAATACATTTGTGTATTTTATATTTATAATAAAATACAGACAAACCTGTTTATTAAAAGGTATGTAAACCTGCAATGTCTTACACGATAATTAAAACATATCACTCCAAATTAAAATACAATCTTATAAGTTCATATTTAGGAACCTATTACTTTAAGGGTATTTGTGGAAGAGTGTTGGTATAAACACTAAACTTATATCTGTACACAGCACATACCAAAATAAACAGATCAACTGTTAGGTAAATTATTAACATTGTACCACTCACTATTCCCCTTACCTATTGTATACCAACCCATTCTGGTCCATGTCCAACTGGACTTCTGTTGCCTGGTAACTTATGTATCACAATGCCACTACCCTTTCAACTGTGAACGTTTAAAGTAACTGTTGTTTCCAGCTGAGAGGCTAGGGAGATATTAGATTTCTCTTCCTAGGGATGCTAATCGACAACTGACATTACATAACAGAGTATACATCAATAGTAATGGAAGGTTACTGATCTAAAAAAATCTCTAGCCAGACTTTACTGTGCTTTGTGGAAAAATGGCAATGTTGGACAACAAGAATGTGTAGGTTTATATTATTTTTATGGAAATATACATCAGTGACATTCAGTATAAACCAAATGATTACAAAACAAATATGATTATGTTGCTAAAGAATACTGGTATCTTGAGATGTTTCGAAGACCCTACAACATTCAGTTAATTGCATCACTGAAATTTGTCATTTGCAGCAAAGAATAAGAGAATAGGTTTGACCTTTGCCACAATACAAAAAGGTTGAACTCCAACTTTCTTATTTCTTGTGTTTTAATGTAAGAAACTATGAGAGCTTATTTTCTATTTTTACAGTTAAGACAGTAAAAATGTAAATCAAATCGTGAAAAAACACATTTTGATCTTTTAAAGGAACATTGTTTTTAAAAAGCTCCAATTTTAAAACATCTTATAGATTAATCATTTTAAATCTATCAAAGTAATGATCCAATATTTACAGATGCAGCCATTCAAAATGCACGGGCGATACCGCATTATTTTGCTACCGCAAGTTACCGTATATTCTCCTATAATACCGCAATTAAAATAATAGTATCCGGAATTTCCGCAAGGTGGAGCTAATAAAGCTCAACCTCTCATGTTTGAGCTGTCGCCATCAAAGTCTTTAACGAACATATTACTAATAGTATTAATAATGAATGACCTTGGACAAGCTGTAAACTCAAAGTATTGCCCTGGTCCACATTCTTTTTTCATTGACCGTCTTTGTAAAAGTAACACCACAGCATTTCGCAACCACGCATTTGTTTCCAATCATGCAAAGTACAGTAGTAGTAGAATCGATTCACCATGCCTTTCACATGCTCATAAAAGAGATTGATTTAGGAACATAAACATATTACCGTATGCAAACTGTACTGTATACAGTATGTATATGTATATTTAATGTCTTAACTGTGCCCGTTTAAGTATTGAATATTTATATGGAATTTTACCACTGAAGGGAAATCTTAGTACCTGAGCATAAAAAGAATAGGAGCATACTGTAACACGTGTGAAGGCCATATACGATATTAATTTTGGAACTTAAACATACAGTAAATGGCTGGTCTCGGTACTTTAAAGAAAACATATACACCAGTATTCCATTTCCCCCTAAAAATCTTAAGCATCAAGGTCTTTAACTAACGTGATACCGGAGTCAACAAGCATACTTTTAGAATTTGATTAAAAGGGAATATAATATGGAATTGCGTATCTAAAGAAATTAATAACGATATAATTATATTAATGTACCGCAACACAAGAATAGTACACGTTGTACATTGTCTGTTGCAAAGTAAATTGCAAAAATGCACTTGGAATCTGTCCAAGCCCTACTTTGTCAGGCATTTTATTTTGCTGCAACGGATATAAAAACTCCCTTGCTTTTAACAGAGCATTTCATAATTTCTAACTACGAAAATTATTTAAACTGCGACACTTATCATTCAACCAGAGCTCGAAATGTCACAAGGATCCTCTAGAGCACAGCAAAGACTGTATTAAAAGAATTGTGTATCTAATGAAATTAATAAGATATAATTATATTCGTGTACTGCGACAGGGCTGTGTAGGGCTGTTTCACCTCTCTCTTCATGTGACTCTATTCAAAAGCCATTTAGCAAAGAGGGGATGAGAAGAGTGACAAACTAGTATACTTTAGATCTTTTTTTCTGAACTGGGGGAAATCTGATCATGTTTCTCTATAACAATAATAAAAAACATTATTTTACATATCACCTTTAAAAGTGGCATCTCAAAGCAATACAGTAGATGTAAACCACAGATTACAAAGTAAATACCCAGACAAACGCAAACACGTTTTTAATAAAATGCTTTTATTCATTCAGCAGAGAGAGAGCGTAAAACCTGGGCGTAACAGCTGTTCCTTTTTCTGATCACTCGCTCTCTGGATAAACGTCTCGCCTGTCCTGTTCTTTGTTTTCCTAATTTGCCGATTATGCCTTCTGCGATCCACTCCTGCCCTCACACCTAAAGAAGACTATTTTACATTTCTTTGCGCGGTCCATTGTGCAATTAACCCTTGTATGTGCTGTCCTTAAGGTGATATCACATAAAGGTGATATGTAAAATAATGTTTTTTATTATTGTTATAGAGAAACATGATCAGATTTTCCCCGGTTCAGAAAAAAAGATCTAAAGTATACTAGTTTGTCACTAGTATACTTTTAATACAGTCTTTGCTGTGCTCTTGAGATCCTTGTGATATTTCGAGCTCTGGTTGAATGATAAGTGTCGCAGTTTAAATCTCTCTCTCTCAATTCAATTCAAGGTGCTTTATTAGCAAGACAGATGGGTACAATCAGTGTTGGGTATTTACTTTGCTTTGAGATGCCACTTTTAAAGCTGATATATAAAATCAAGGCTTTAACTTGCTTTAACTGCGCAAGTCTGAGTTCTTGTGTCTGTCCTATCCGAACCCGAAAGTATCACAATATGTATCTTTATAGCAGGTGGTGTACAGCTTTTTAGTATAGATTACACTTTTCTAAAATGTATTTAAAAAATAAAAACGATTACAATCTAATCTTTCCACGTTTGATCCCAAGATCCCAAGAAAAATAAATCTAAACGGGGAGAAAGCTATGCTGAAAGTTTATTAAGATATCACACAAAAAGGTAACCTAATAAATGTTACTTGTACATTATATAACGGAAGCAAGCAAGAAAAAGCATATTTATACTGATAGTTAAAATCAGATGTGATACAGAGAAATAGAAAAGGTGAACATGCAGTTAATATTGGCATCATTACTTAAAAAATATTTTCTTACACTTAAAATGGAAATTTCAATGATAAATTGTGAATTATTCATTTAAGTTTATTAAATGCTTTTTATGTAATTTCTGTGCTGTTCAAAGGTACATTAAGTAGAATATAAAATACACTAATTATTAAATATAATGCAATGTAGATATGTTTTTTTTTCCATTAAATCGTCCAAATATCCCAAATGTCCCAAAAGCTTATTGCATCCCAAAAATTATCAGATTGCAAGGTGCTAATGAGCCCAGTTGCTATCAGTTTCACTGTCAACAAAGAAATACTGCAATGTAGGCTAAATTAAACATATAAATGTATTGTTAAAAAGTAATTCAACAGCAAAAAAAAACTTAAATTAATGAAGTAAAACATATCCAGATCCAGAACAATAATAAAAAAATTTCTAGACTATGAAAGGGAGATGGCTGATATACTGTATTAGTGATGTAGTACTGTACTTCACTCTGACGTACACTAAGGAAGAAGTCAACAATATGCCTTAATCACCAGAAGGACTTTTTTATTAAATAGTATTAGCATACAACTGGCCGAAATCTTTTGCTTCATAGAATCACTCAAAATTATTTAATTGCAAGAGGCTGATGGTATCTTACCAAATGGACTCAAGGATGTTATTTAGAAACCATTTGCACATCTCTTCAAAAGTAGTTTAAGACAGGCATACTGTACTACTCATGGACTGAAAATTGCTCATATAGTGCCCATCCATACAAAGAGTGACAAAACTGGCCCAAAAAATTATAGACCAATAAGTGTAACTTCTATTATATGTACTAGAGGAAGATCTATATCTAAATATCCTATGGAATCATTAACATGAATTTAGAATAGACAGGTAAGTTAGTCAGGTCTTTGAACAAGCAACAGCAGTAATGCATTCAGAGCATATGATACAGATACAGTGCGCATTCTGGGAAGTGTGTGTGTGCTAGGATTGAAATCAGTTAACAGAAAAAAGTAAAGATGGGGAAAGAATGCTCAAACTGAGGTGATGTAATTACTGGAGTACCACATGGACCTATACTAGGAGCTCCTAATTTATAAAGATGAGTGGTGAGGGAAGCTGTCAAGTCGAATAAGGAGACCTTTCATCCATTGCTTGCGAGGGGGGTTTCTGGAATTCACTGAGAGGTACCGGGAAGCCGAGAGAGGTGCAGCTGCTTTGGTCACTAAAGCGAAGACCCGGGTTTGAGAACAGTTCAGAAATGGCATGGATAATTACTTTTGGGTGGCCTCAAAGATGTTCTGGCAAACCATTTGATGACCTAGGTCTGGAGAGTATCCAGTTTGTGGATCTCAGGATTGCATCTCTGTTGTTTACAGATGATATTGTCCTCTTCGCCTCATCTCATTGCTACCTTTGGCTTACACTGGAGAGGTACGCAGCTTATTGTGTAATGGTTGGAATGGAATGGTTCACTCCTGCAAAAGAGTGGATTGCTTTCTCCAGGTGAGGGTGGAACAGCTGCCCCAACTGGAGATGTTTAAGGATGCTGCGACTGCAATAATGCAGGTCATGTGGAGCTCTTAATCCTCACCTATGGTCATGAGCTTTGAGTAGTGACTGAAAGAATATGACTGCAGGTACTAGCCACGTAAGTTCAGTTTCTACATAGTTGCTGGGCTTACAAAACATAAACCATACATAAACAAAATGGGAATATAAGCTACAAGAGGCTACTTGAAATACAGTACATCGGACAGGTTGACATGACATTTACTATGGCTAGACAATATAGTAGTAGCAGTAGTAGTAGTCTTAGTATTATTTTCAATGCCAGTAGCTATAACATCTTGAACATCAATAGTGTCACGAATGGCTTTATATTCAGACTGCTCTCATACTTCTGCATGAACACCACAATTACTAGGAAAAGCAAACACTTGTTTTTCACTAATTTTTCAGTTATACAGTTATGAGCAATGGCTCCCATGAGTCTATTTTGCAACCACATTTTACTCCTTCTATCATTTTATCTATGAAACAAAGATACCACTTAGCATCATCTGTCAAATCTGTTCAGCTACATTACAACAACAACAAATCTGTCATGTATCACACTAGCAGAAATCAGCGTACAGTATGCTTGAGTAAAACAGAATTTTGAGTAGAAACCCCTGCTGAACAGAGGAATAGAAAAATGTTCTGAAATTATAAACCCATGTACAGTATAAGAAAAGATATCTGAATACAAATAATAAAAAAATAATTGTAATGTATTTTGTAATGTATTGATTTTTTTATATTGTGACATAAATAATATCTCATTTCAGAAACAAAAAACTTGATATTTGTCTAGAAGACACCAAGAAAAGGGGTCTGAGATTCCAAAATGATTCAGAAAAATCACTCATAGCTGTTAAAAATGTAATATAATGAAGTGCAAAAAAATACAACAATCTAGGTTTCACATCAGTAGGTCACTGTGTACAACCATACTTTTATTTACAGTACATATGTTGCATGCAGTTGTGGATATATTGGCTGTTTAAGTAGCACTGATCCTTATCCTCCAAAAGAATACACTAATATGATTTCATATAAGCACCAGGTATTTAGTATTTTGTATATTACCTTAAATTAAACTTTCAAATTTTATATGATGAAAAATGTTAAAATAGCTAACCAAAAAGACATGATTTTAATTCATGTAAAAACAGTGATATGATAATGACCCTACTAAATAATAAAAATAATCTGGTTGTTACTTTCATTATTGAAGGCAGCCTGTTTGTAGATATAGCACAGACAATTCTAGGAGGATGTAACCCACATATTAAAAAAGAGAGAAAAGCTTCCCATTTGCAACTGTGTTTAATTCACCAGTGACTATCATAGCACTCCTGACAAGCTTGACAGAACATAACACATGTGGAGATGCCATGATAAATTTTATGCTGACTGTTGCATTGTTCAAGCCAATCACTATGGCAGTGAAAGTGTGATGAAATCTATTTGGACACAAGAACACCTTTGATCTTTGTTGATGAAGGACCATTTTACTCTTCAGCTATAAACTAGCACGGTCTTTGAGCCAACACTTCTTCCACTCCTGCAAACTACTCTGGGGGTGTCACATTTCCAGCAGGAGAATGCAAGACCACACAGGGCTAAAATTATGATGGCACAGCGTCAAGAAAACAATGTAACGATCTTGCCATGGTATGTCCAACCGCATAGTCCAATCAAATCACTTTGCCAATGCTGTTAAAAGAAGACAACCATTATTTGCCAACCTCTGCCAGCTGCTTGCAAATGCACAGGAACTGTTCATCTGTTTCGTTCCTGATTTTTTGCCTTACATTGCTTATTGTACTATACAGTATGTCTTATTTCATGATAGTGCAGCACTGACTTCATTCTTTCACACTGCTTGTTGTACAATGTGACTTATTTGCTATGAAATTCATAAACAGTATCTTATTGTCCACCTTGTGGTAATTTTATCTAAGTCACATTAAAATAATACTTTGACAAGATACTGTATATCAGAAAAAATGTGTTATGTTTTTTGGGAGGGTTAAAAGTTATGGGTGATTCTCAGCTCTTATTAAATGTTGCCTTTGTTTTGCAGTTTATCCAACCGCTATATCCCACAATAGCCAACGTATTCTGTCATTTATTATTAGAGAATAAATGACAAAAGGAAATACAGTAGTGTTGCACAATGGGGTTTTCTTGTAGAAAATGGAAACCCACAAAATATTACATAAATGCATCTCTTGATTTTAAAATTGAATAAAATCAACGTGACATTTATTTTTAACTGAATTACTTTTAAGCAATCTCTTCTGCACAGATAAATATGTTAATGCATGCATAATTTAATATTACAATCATTTTACAATGCAAATTGTTTTTCATTGCCTTTCTGATTTCTCAAGGGCAGAATGAATTTAGCTCTTTCACATTTAAGGACACCATGCAGAAAACACATCATACATTCTTGAGGGAGACAGAATATTACATTTTGTAACAACATTAGTAGCATAAAACATTTAGACAGTTTGGCTGAAGAAAGGTACAGTCTCAACCCAATGCAAACTTCGTCTCTCTGTTTCTGTTTCATTTCTAACATTTTAATACAACCTGACAGGCATGGAAAACATTATGTATTGCTCACCAGTTCTGTTACTGTCAGAGACAGAGGAGGTCCTTATTCTCACACCAAGATGACTCACCGGGCACCTGGTTAAAGCAACATCTGCTGCTTCTACCATTTTAGATAATAATTTACTTTAAATATCTCATGTTTCTACCTGATGTTTCAAAAATATAACACCAATTTCAAGAGAGACACCTGCTTTTCTTCCTGTTTATGTAAAAATAGTTGGGGCAGAAAAAGCTTCAGAAAGGAACATGTCGTTCCGTTACACTAAGGGCTGTAAGATCAATTTTCTGTTCATGCTGTGCCTCTGGGGTGTTGCAGTGAATTTACATTCGGAAGATAAATTATCTCAAAGTTTGGATGAGTTGGATTCAATGTAGCTACAACACGACATAACTTTCTGATAATAAACAGATACTCCCTGGAAATCAGATACATGGTCTTATTAATGATGATCGCAGAATTATTGCAAAACCTGATGTGTTGTAATGAAACAAGCCAGCACTAAAAATGCAAAACATTTATACTATCAATACAATACTACTATGAATGACCAAACATCTACATAACAAACATCTAATGGCCAACATCAGACCAAAGTGAGATGTTTTTTTAAATACCCTACATGCCAGAAAAACTTTGCTGTGTCGTGCAGTTGAAACATTTCATCAGAGTGAATAGTGTAATTTTTAACATTCTAATTATTCAGTTAATTTGTAATCATACACCGTGAAAGCCCTAAGTCAAATTAATTGAGTCATTCAGAGTTTAGTTAAATTAATTTTTACTGTAGGATATGTGTTAGAAATATCAATAAATATAACAACATTACAGACTTTGGTTACTATTTTGGATTTGAAATTGAGTTCAGTATGACAATATTTTACGGACATAACCCAGCATTAAATGTGTTCATCAAATTTGTTTTGATAATCCACAGTCTATCCCACATCAAAGCACTCCTATCAGTTTACAGATACAAAATTGAATCATTCAATGCAAAAAAAAAATAAATTACACTGTTAAAAACTCCCTAGCCTAAATGTAAATTCTATTTTGCACTTGCTTCCAAGTAGCTATGTAGGCTTTTCCAGTGTAATGGATTTTGCATGAGACAGATTATCGTTCTAAGTCATGAAAAAATTAGCAAGAGAAACACAAATCACAATATACTTCATTGTGGTAAGAAATGTTTAACTCTACTCAGCAGTGTTTAACAGCAAAAATGAACAACAAAAAAAATGGAATTGTGTGCTGTTCACTGTATTTTAACAACTATACCAAGTAAACTACATTACATACTGTATAATATAATGCTAAGGTCAACACTGAGGTTAGTTAAACATTTACATTTAGGTCTGAGCCCCAGCTTCTGGCAACAGACATTGGTTTGTTTCATGATTTTTAACAGGGGTAAAAACTGTATTAGGATGACGGCTGTACTTCGTGCAGCTCATTTGTTTGGAAGACGAGCTACACAAAGAAACCTGTGGCCTCACTAACACCTCTTCCAGAAGCAACCTTAGTTTTTCCCAGGAGATCTCCCATCCAGGTACTGACCAGGCCCACACCTGCTTAGCTGTAGTGTTTTGCCGGTTGCTAGCTGCAGGGTGATATGACTACTGGTGAAAAAATTATTATAATTATATTATTATATAGATTGACTGTATTGTTAATTAATACTAACAGTTTTGTTTAATATCAAATAGAAAAAAAATAATTCTAAAGATATGGAACATTAAGCATTTTTAGCACCCAAGCTAAAAATAGGCACATTCCCTAATGACAAACCAGTCTACAGTAAATCAGTTATCACTAAAGACTTCATACTTATAAAAAAGGTTTCTTTTTTTAACCATAATAAACTCTGAAGAAATGTGGGTCTGAAAAAAGTTCAAAATTTAGATTTTGCCTTTGCATATTAATTACATTTGTCAATTTGTTTTCCACTTCAAAACAAAGGAATATTCATTCAATTGAGATGTGACATTGTTTTTCTTCAATATTTAAGGCAAGTACATGTGAAGAAGTATTTTTTTGTTCTTTTTCAGAAAAAAAGATGCAGTTCTCATTGTATGTTTGAAATATTTAATTTATTCAGAACAGGCCATTCATTACAAAATGTACAGTAAAATTGACTGTTTTGTGTAATGTCATTCATTTTGGGCTTTTATATAACCAACATAATTGACAATAATCTCATAAGGTCTTTACTGTAGAATCAATTTGTCCTGTTATTGGAATGTGTACAGTATATGAATTAATGTTTATATAACTTATTTGTGGACGTAATATTGTAATTTAAAGAAAAGGTACAGAATGTTCTATTGAAAATAGCCAAGAGGACTGTAAAGGAAGTGAAATAAGCTATCCAATGATTTAAAAATAATTTATTTTTGTTTTCATATATGATTTCCACCAATTAGTTAAAGTCTATCCCAAATGAATTTAACAGAATAGGACAATTGATATCACTTCATTTTGACTACATGCAAGAGGGACTTTTGAGTGTGTTTTAATTCTAAAGAGGCATAAGTAACTATCTTGGGCATTCAAAATTTAATTAAAATTGAATTTAAATTAAGTAATCCTGAAATTGTGATGCAAACTCGGGGACTAGTTCTTAATACTACATCCTGTCCTTTACCATACTGTTTAATTGAAATATATTATGATTAATTCCATTTGTTAAATATTTGGTTTGGCGTCATTATAAGTAATTGCAAGGAGGGAATTTCATTGGTTTCAGGGCTAAAAAATGGTGACGCCTCATCCTCTCAATGTCTAACAGCCATTTTGTTTTAATATCTCCAGTTTAATCTAGTCTTTGGCAGTGTCCATAAACCTAATTTTCCTATGATAACAATACATGAAACTACCATGGCTCTCTGATGCACACCTTCACTCCCTGATGGATTTTATTGTGTTGCCTCAGAGACTGAAAACCATGCTGAAAACCATCCAATCTTCAGTAGCTGACACTAAGCAGTTTTGTTTTTGGCCAATAAATGTATTTCATACTGTATTTCATTTTTATAAATATTGAGGCAGCTTGCTGGCTTCAAAAGCCTTGCACACACTACGATGTGTATTATATAAAAGACAGAAATTATATAAATAAAATGCTTTTGTGTCACACATAAAAGTATTTTTTCCTGTTTTCTCATTGTCTTCCCTGAGAAAATGTTCTATAATGCAGAAGACTGCTGATCTAATTTTAAATAGTGACCTGCAAAATGCAATAATGCATCGACTTGTTTAGCCAACAAGAAGTAAATACTTTCTGCAAAAAACACTAACCTTGACTGAAAGAAAACTAAACATACCATTTTAATAACACATTAATAATATTGCACTACACATTAAGTCCACTTTAAAGTCTTACTAAACACCTGTCTATTTATCACATTAACCCTGATGAAAGTTTAATTTAAAATGCATGGTCAATGAACCCGATATCTCATGGTATCTGCACATAATAAAAAAAAATCAGATTCCCATGACTTTGCTAATCTCTGGTTTGACTACAGTCAAATTTAAGCCATAGTTCAGTAAATGCTTTTTAAACAAAACAGCATGTACGGTACAAACTCGACTTATATTGTGATATTCTAACATTCATACTTTATGAATAGTAGAGCCTTTGAAACCCAGATACATTCTGAGTCTGAACATGTGTAGTACAAGCAAGTGCATGACATTTTATTTAGTAACATACATTTTATTTAGCATCTTAGATTTATTTCCTTTCACTTGTCAGACATTTTCTGTCCCAACTAATATTTAAGATGTAGCTTTTGATAATTAAAGACACTAAGGTCAACTTGAATGACTGTTTGGAATGTCTCTTTTTCATTTCTTAAGTCACTCAGATCTTAGCTAGTTAAAATCATCAGTCCCATATTGTCATTTGTATTTTTTCTATCATTTGTGAGTCAAACAGAAATGGCATAGGTTCTCTCAAGTGCAGCTGGATCAAGTTGAAGGCACTTGACATTGTTGCCAAGGTTGTCTTGCTGCCAGTAGTGAACCAACCAATTGTGTATGCAGAAATGAGTTGTCAGCTCACATGAACTCTTTGAAACTAGGACTGCACCTGGCATTGCTGAGGGATATATTAATATTACATACAAAAGGCTGCAATATCCATCCATCCATGTTCTAACTGCTTCTTCAAAATCAGGGTCACAGGGGAACCAGAGCCTGTCCCAGCAAGCATTGGGCAAAAGGCAGGCAACACCCTGGATGGGACACCAGTCCATCATAGGGTACACGCAGACACAAACGTACAGTAGATATGCACACACTCACACCTAGGCAAATTTTCCCAGAAGCCTATTAATCTACCAGTAGAGTGTGGGTGATAAAGCGAGCACTTGGAAGAAACCCATGCAAACATAGGGACAATCTACAAGCTTCCCGCAGAAAGCACCCCAGGTCCAGAATTGAACCCAAGGCCCCCGCTAAGAGGAAGAATATTGCGCCCTGCAATATTCCTATAACTGAATTAATTCACATACATTTCTGTGGCATGTTAGATGTTAGCTCAGTAATAATAATCATAATAACTTTATTTTATATAGCACGTTTAAAAGTGGCTTCTCAAAGCGCTTTACAGAATGGTAACAACAACAATGAAAAAAATACTACATATGCATAATGAGAATACACATTCGGAGGACACAGAAGATGGGGGTAATAAATACTTTAGGTGCAGAGGGGTAAAGAACAGAACCAGTTAAGTAAAGGCTCGTCTAAAGAAGAAGGTTTTGAGTCTAGATTTGAAGGAATTTAGCGAAGGTGACTCTCTGATATCCTTGGGGACAGAGTTCCAGAGCTTTGAGGCATAACAGGAGAAGGTCCTGTCACCCACAGAGTGTCGACGGGCTTGGGGGACAGATAGGAGACCAGAATTAGAAGAGTGAAGGTTGCGAGGTGGGGAGTAGGGTGATAGTAGCTCAGACAGGTACTGAGGTGCAAAGCCATGCAGAGCCTTGTACCCGTAGGTAAGCATGAGGATTTTTAGGTCGGCACAAAACTTGACAGGAAGCCAGTGCAAGAACTCCAGGATAGGAGTAATGTGATCACTTGCACTAGACCTGGTCTGTATTCTGGCTGACGAATTTAGTATTGCTATAGTTCTTTCACAAGATTAAGGCAAATTAAACCAATTCCCATTAACACCTATAATCATAAAAAAACGCTAAACCCCTGCTATTTATTAGTAATGAGCTAAATGATTTTAATAACTTTCCTAAAATACAGAATTGATATTTGTTGCTATATACATTTTAAACAAGAGGGCAAATGGTCGGTTTGTTAATGGACATCTATGCTAGACACAAATGTCTAATGTTCACCATGATTTGACTTACACTGGGTGCACCAAATTGCACAGCTGAAGTCTGTCTGTCAGCTTATGAATGTATAAACATTGATCATACTCTAACAGTTCATAAGCTACAGAGATTCTAACTCAAAGATGGTTAAACAGTAAGAAACAGTCCTGTTTCCTATTTTCTTTTAAAAATCCATTCATTTTAGAGATCTGTGTTTAATAACTCTTAATTTTATCCATCTTAGAGACATCACCATCTTCTTATACCTGGGAATGAAAGACCTACAGTATAACTGTTCCAGTCGGCTAACTAACCTGAATGGATTTATTTGTCAGCAATCCAAAAACACCAATGACTATTTCCCTCGTTTTATAAAGTCTCAAAATACAGGGCACACAACCATAAATAATATTTATAAATGTATGCACACTGCTCTGCAAAACTCATAGACACAATTAAGAGTAGAAACAATTTACTCAAAACCTCCACTGGTGTTTTCTATTACTAGAGCATCTTTAACATTTATTAATACAGTTTAGTTTAGAGAGAATAAACAAGCCCATTATTCATTCACATTGTTCTGAATTTTCAAAAATGTGATCACAACAACAAGGTAAACTATATATGAGCAGCCAATAAGAGGTGTTGTAGCTGCTAATCCATCACATTTCCCAATAACATGGAAATGACATGTTGTCAGGTGTTTCTCAGCATCAACAGTATTTAACTGATGAAGACAAAGAGCTACCTTTTGTGCTACAAAACAGATTGATCTGGATAACTAATCACCACTGAATTATGTCTGCATAAAGAAGGAAAAACTGAGTGAGAACATTGCAAAGTTTCTATGACTTTGTACATACCGAACACAAACACAAACCACACTATTATGCATGTAGTATGTTTTTAGAAAAATAGAAAATGTTCAGGGGGTCCCAGTTGGGATTAGTGACCAAAAAATAAATATTTATAGCAAAACACAGTATATAGGAGAAATTCCAACTAAGAACAATATGGTGGTGTTAGGGACCTGAAGGCTTTTCCGATGAGAATCAATGAAAGAGGTGTTAGAGACCATAAAATAGACTAAATGAGTATTTCATTTGTAGCTGCCTAAATACTTTACAGTAACATTTTTAAACTGTTTTTAACATATTACTTGCACTTTAAGTGACAGTGTAGGTTGCACTTGACAGTAAATAGTATTTTGGCTTTTCTTACATTCCACACCTGCGCTATTACTTGCCCTTGGAACACTTGTTGCATGGATGTAAAGACAAAGTGTGATAAAAGTTATCATTGTTCATGTTCACCACCAGCTACATGAAACTCAAGATGCTACAAATTTTTCTAAGTCACCAAGTCAAAAATGACTTACGTAAATGGGGGAGAATTTTAACACTGTGTCTCCAAAACAACATAAGTGCGGGGAATTTTTATGTTGCCATCATCATTTTTACAATGTTAGTGGAGTGAAACATATATTGTGCAACTTATAATAGGGACTCTTTGTATACAGATTTTGGATATTGATTAATTAAATACTTTTGGCATTTTGATTTATTGATTAATCATGACTGACCATAATACACTAAAATGTTTTTCACTATTGCAATAAGTCACTGAATGTCAATATTAGGGAAAATCAAAAAATAAAAACCTGGAAAAGAACCAAAATGCACCTCCTATCAACAGTACAATGCTTTTGTGTCATCGGTATGTGGGAGACTGGACTGCACATGCTCGTACAGCCTTCTTGTGATATTCAATTTATGTCACAGATATCCTACTCATCACACTTGAATCCCATTGAACATTGTGATATGAGTAGGGCTGAAATGTGGCATTTAGGGTTCAAAGACCAGAGAAACAACATGCTGTCCACCCTCCACAGTATGAATCGGACAGAATACCACAACAGAGCATCTAGTGAAAAACTTGCATCTGTTCAATATCTTGTATAGCTTCCAACAGAGATCATTTATGTCACCAGCTTTAAGAGTACCCAGTAGAACTCTAATGATCAACCCTTTATATGGCAAAAGTCAATCAGCATAATGATTAACCTGTCATACCTCTTCAATAAAATGTAAGTGCACCTGCTACAAAAAGGTTGCCAATTTCCTGATAATACCTTTGTGAATTTGGTAGTTATACTGTATGTTTATGTATTGGATATCCATATAACACATTGGGATCTTATCTCCATGTATAAGTATATAAACTAAACTCTGGGGTTTCCCTCTGTACTGGCAACCAATCACTTTTTTCTCTTTCCAAATTGATGGGCAACATGATTGCTTAGCAACCGGTTCAATGATTGTCTCTGCTGCTTGGATAAGTTAATGATTAGAGATTGACTGTGCCACACAGTACATTAGCAGACAATGCTTATCCCCTACACACTGTGGTTTTCACAGAATAACAAATGTATTTTTTCAAATATGTTTTTTATGAATAAAATTCACTTGAACACAGGCTAAAGAACACAGTTCCATTATAAGTTACGTTAATATTTTATTTACTACAGTATATACAAACGTTACGTTAAAGGAAATTTCTGAGCTGTAAACTTAATGACTAAAATACTGTTTCTGCACTGACAGTGATACAACAAAGGATAAGCATAAAAAACAATTAATGAAAATTTCTTCAAACTGTCAATGACAAAATTATCTAGTACCTTAACATAATTTTTCTTTCTCTATTAAATTGTAGTTAACATTTAAAATGATATACTTATAAAATAACATCGATTTCACCTCTCTTATTTAAAAATAATTGCACATATCTTAAATGTTAAAGTAAACACTGTGGATGTGAAGGACTCAATAACTGAGGCACCAAATTATCTTAATCTGCAAGAAAGGTTAATATTCCAGTATATAACAGGCAACACTATGTTTTATCATATCAATGAGAAATCAATGGCTGTCTAGCACTAGTTAGAAATGTCTGGTCATTTATTATTACTACATAAAAAGATATTAAACAAGCAGTAGCAGGCAATAACAGGAGAAAGCAACAATGTGACCTCCTCAATTCTGCAGCTGCTGTAGGGAATGTCTAGGGTGCTGAGAAGGTCACTGTTTCCCCCATCTGAAATGGAATTTAGCCAAATATTAGGGTATGATAAAAAGAATGCTTTGAAAGAATGAAATGTGATGCCAAATGTGGTTCAAAGCTTTGGTGGGTTCAAACCACGTTTAGTTCAAATATAATTCGACATCTTAGTTATTCCACAGATTACTGCTCATTTGTTTTGTTTAGTTTTTTTCTGCAAATAAATCGATTTTTTTTTTGTTTAATGAAAAGTATACTGTATATAAACATTGCAGGTTATTTTGGATTCATTTCCTAGTGGTGACTAGGAATCATTTTTAGATTCTTCTTTTATTCATACCCCATTAAAAGATATAATAAAGCAATGGGGACAATCCTTATTTATTATGAAATAAATACAAATAAAAAAACATCCATATATTTTTCTAAAAAGTGTAAAAAGTACTTTTGGAACACATATTACTTAAGTGAGAATACTCTTAATACATGAAGAAGGATAAAAGGAATCTTTCAAGAAAAATCTGATTTACAGTACAAATGCCTTTGGTCATTGATGATCCTGAAATGTTTCAAAATCAAAGATACATTCAAGCAGAATTTATTCAGTCTAAAATAACCTCATGGTTTCCAGTAATACCATTTAACAATTTTTGTTTTCACAACCACACCCCTGAAATGATCCATTATTACTATTTTAGTTTTACACTGATTCTGAAGCATCGACTAATCAGTTTATGCTTTCAACAATAACCATGAATTGCTTTGCTATAAAAAAAACACTAATCTTGCTATAAAAAGCATTCATCTTAAAGCTGGGAAGAATTTTAATCTATATACTTTGAAAGCATATAAAAGTCTCCACTTAGACATTCATTTTAGGTTCCTTGTTCTATATTGTCTTTGATGTTGCTATGCGTAAGAACTTAAGTACAGTATCTCAACTTTTTAAAGTACTTGTACATACAAAACTATGCTACTGTATATGTTTGATTTAAAACAAAGTCATAATTAAAGTAAGGATGTATTTATTTCTTTTTAAGATTTCCTAGATGAAATACCTGACCTAATAATCCAAACATAAAAAGCGATTTAGGTTACTCTGTCCTTTTGTAATTGATATCAATAGCCACAAGCAGTATAGGAAACAAGTGCACTGTTCTTCATATTAAATTTGATCTCATTCATGCTGTCACCTGAACACAGTATGTTCAGAGTATCACTATTCCAAACCACTGTTTTCAACAATCATACTGATCGTATCATGAACTGGAGCATTTTAACAAAACTGAGAAAACAAAGCAGTAGTAAGCAATACCCTTAAAAACCTTTTTTGAATAGTGCCACACTGCTATCACTCTCAAATTCTGTTACTATCAAAACATTAAAAACCCCACATTTAAAAATAATTTTCCACTCCCAGTCACAAGACCCAAGCACAGTACTTACAGTACAGCAACCTACAGTATATGTTAAAACAATTTTTTATATGTCTACACTGACTAATGTACAGTATGAACAGAAAAAAATCAATACTCAGAAAAAGACCAGAAGAACAGTGATGATGGTTTAAATGTAATGGAAATACTGGTTTAATAAACAGAAGTGTTGTACTGTATATTTACAAGACTGTGCAGCCAAGGAGGGGTGTGTTCATGCTGAAAATAATTCCAGATAGCAGCACTTCCCTGACAAATTTTCTCAGCTTCTATGATATTAAGTCTATAAAACAAGCTTGCAAAAGACCTGTAGAATAAAAAAAAAATCAAATAAAAATAGTAAAATAATAGTATTGAAATATTCTACCTATCAGAAAAAAGGGAAAAGAGTCCAGAAAATTTAGTTATACATGACTAGTAGCCTAAAAGTTGTAACTTACCTCTTGTGTGCAAAGTGACAAGTAGGTCCTGAAATATAGTACTTTCACTTGCTGGGGTTAATGATGTGAGATAAAAATGATACTGTGTGAGAGAAAAGGTGTCTTAGTTAGCTTGGGTTAACTTTATACCTGGACTTTACAAGAACACAATGGTGACGACAAGCAGTAATGTTACTTCCAACAGTTACAATTCTTCACACAGGGAGAATGGCAAACAGGAGCTAAGTGCTTCAGACAGAATATACAAGTCAGCCATGACAGACAATGTCCTTTCCTGAAATAATTCAGTTCTTTCTCAAAAGCAAATCATCAGATGATTACTCCAGATTCCAAGGGATAATTTTAAGACTGACAAGCAGAAATCACAACCAACAACAGAGAAGCACTTCAACAAACTAAATGATTAATTTTGATATTGTGTGCTGCACAGCATCTGCAATGAAAAACATAAGAGAATCCAAATTTTACAAAAGGAACTAAGAATGTATGGAACATAGCCCTTAGCAATGCCACTGTGGTACACTACTAGGAAGCATAGCCCAACTGTCTTCTGGAGCTGGAGGCTTTATGGGTTCAGGCATAATTGTACAGTATCCTTTATCAATGAGCAAGTTTGAGCAATGAGCAAGTTTTCAGCAAAAAACAAAATACAGCCTCCTAGATTAGCATAACACCACTAGAACTAGTGGTTACATTAGAAAATTAATGCACCTTCATACCCTTTAAAACTCAGGATGTGTCATCCACAAAAAAAACTTATAAAGCTACTAGAGAGTTGCTGGTCACCTACCTTTTCCAATTACTAATGTACTTCCTTCCCTAAAATGAAAGCCACACATTTCTCACTCACGGACCATTCTAGGAAATAGCCCAGTCTTGGTTTGTGCTGCCTGTCCTGAATATCTATGCATCTGTCACCCTATATATAGATCCAAAGTTGTGTATGAACAGAGAAAATCAATAACAAAGAGAGGCTTAGAGAACATTCACAGAAGCAAAAGAGTATGAAAGACAACCTTAAGAACATGGTAAATGGCTTCTTCTAAGCAAACCACAAGTTCTTTCCAGGAGCAAGAATCATGGGGACAGAGAAGTAGACGTTTTGTTTTGTGAGGAACCCACGCTAAACACCCTGCTAGGCTGGACAGTTGTGTATTCGTTGCATATGAGGCTGACACAAGGAAATAATTAACAGAAAGAGAAAAAAAATGGTGTCTCTTCCTTGGAATAATAAACTTCTGCCTGGATGAAGTCTGTGCTTTAAATTGATCGGCAGCAAAAAGATCACAGAAGCCTTGAGCTGCACACATTTCCTCTGTCTTTTACACAGTCGCTTTTCTATTTTTAAAACATCCATAAACTTTGAAAACACCATAATATCTACCTAAATCTGCTTATGTTGCACTGATCCACTCAACATTAACTGCAAACGGCACAACAAAGCGTTAATTCAAATAACATTTTGCTAGAACTAAGTATATAGTTCCAAAATAAACACGTGCCGATCAAAGCTAAACTTGTTTGTTCACCTATTTGAAGTCTTCAAAACATATATTCAGTTCCTTGCAAAAGTATTTGTCCCTTTCCAGTGATCTGTAATTTTGTTGAATAACAAATGGTTTAGAAAGTCAAAATTTAAACTAAAATTTGAATCTCAAAGAGAAAACGTTTACAGGTGAAAGAAGAAAAATCTCAACAAAAATCAACATCAAAACCTAAAATATGCCGATTGAATAAGTATTCACCCTCTTTGCTACAGAAAATCTAAAGTTATTCAAATTTACAAAATTACTTTGACAAGTCACACAATTAATCAAATGCTCTCTGCTAGAGTGCAGCAATAGTGGTCCATGTGATTAAAAACAAATACACTGTAAGGTACCTGAGTCATGTTGTGAATCACCTTTCAGAACAACGCAGGGATAAAGTTGTAGAAGGGCACAGATCAAGAGAAGGATAAAAAAAAATCATAACATTCAATAACCTTTTGAACGCAGTGAAATTGATCATTGCTAAGTGGAAAATGTATCATACTACTGTGACATTGCCAAGCAGGCTGTCCTTCCAAACTGAGCAGCAAGAAAAAAAAAATGCCTCTCCGAGGCTAGCAGTGATTTTGAAAGAATTACAATGGGAGAAAATGTGCATGAATCAAAATGTCCCAGAAGCTCTATGTTAGGTCCCCAGTATGACTCAGTCTAGGGGCGAATGGGGACTAACACATGAGCCATGGTTTAACGGCCGGAAGTACACAAAAAAAAACGAATTACACTATTCTACAACCCAATACCCTCTAAACCTGTCTCCCAGGAAAGGGGTGGCAAAGCCAAAGCAAAGTCTTCCGCAAGATATCTGTCTACTCTATCCAAACTAAGCTATAATGGAAAACTAAAAAAAACACGGAAGCCACTAACATCCCAACCCTACACCACAGCCAAGAAAACAAATCTGATACGGCTCACGTTGTTGCCATTTCTTCTTTTTACACCTCTCTTCCACACACACTCTCTGGATATCCTGTACCGGCATTTAAAACTGGACTCCTCTCTTCAACCAATCCAGAGAGAGACCCAATTTAGGGACACACCCACATCAAAAAATGGCCACCTACACGGGAGCGGAGTTAAAAAAAACAGAACATACAAAACCTGTATGGCAAAGTGGCAAGAAGGAAGCAATTACTGAATAAAACAACAAATGATATAAACCTGCAAACATGTGACAAAAGATGTTCTGGTTATACAAGTCAAAATTGGAACTTTTTGGTCTAAATTCAAGAAGCTATGACTGGCAAAAATCCAATACAGTACTTCACATCACCAGTCTATTACACAGTGCACACAGAGTCACTAAAACAGGGACAACTAAGAGACAAATTAACCTCAATAGCATTCAGACAGCGGGAGGAGACCGAACCAAGGCCACCACAGGAAGAACATTTCAACATACACACAGAAGGTTCCCCAAGCCCAAATCCAATCCAGGATGTGAAGCAGCACTAACTCCCATGACCCTGTGTCTCCCTGTATTAACATCCATCCATCCATTTTCTAACCGCTTCTTCCAGTTCGGGTTGCTAGGAAGCCAGAGCTGACCCTGACAAGTAACAGGTGCAAGGCAGGGTACAACTTGGACAGGACACCAGTCCATCACAGGGCAGAAATGCAGACACAAACACAGAGAAGCACATACTTACATCTAGGCAAATGTCTAAGGCCAATTAAACTAGTGGTATGTTTTTGGACTGTAGGTGGAAAACAGAGCCAGAGGAAACCCACACAAACACAGGGAGAACATACATACAAACTCCACACCAGGTCTAGAATTGAACCTAGGACCCCAGCGCTGAGAGGCAGCAATGATAACCACTGTGCCACCCAGTGTACTAACATTTTCCTCAATTTTTCTGCCATAAAAAGCAAGCTTGCTTTAAAGTAAGCAACAACTACGTTTGCTTTTGAATGGCAGCAATCTTGATAAAGGCTGATAGCTGCATCCTAGTGGTACTGTAGACTACATCATGTCAGTTATTATAAGGCATAAACAGCAAAATAATCCATAATTGATAAATGTCATAACACTGTGGAAACCCATTACAATATTATTCACCTAAGGTACAGCTGTATCCAGCCAAATTTCTTCATTCCAAATAGCACTTGAAGTATGTCAGTTCTAATGAAACATAGGTTTTGAAATGATAAATATACAAATCCCCTTTCAGAATAAGTATCTTGGACAACTTTAAAGGAGCCACTCAGTTTTAATATTTTGCCTGTATTATACATTTTTGTTAATAAGGAAAGACCCTTATTCCCCTGAAACAATGATTTCAGTGTTGTGAAAACATTAGCAGTATATCAATTGGCTTTGAAAGAATTAAGTAACTTTCATGGGTAAATACCAATGCAAATTATTTGCTACTAAAGCTCCTTTAGTACAATAGCAGATGTGTGATGAGCGTTCAGGAGCACTATGGCTGCCGTTGCATCATCATTTAGGTTAAGTGGCTCTGTAAAATGGCCTCTAGTGTAAGTGTGTACGTGTTGGTGTTTGTGTATGCCCTGCACTGGACTGGCTCCTGTCCAGGGTGCACAGTATGTGTATCCAGACTTGCAACCAATGCTTCCCATGATAGGCTCCATGCAACCGGAATTGGAAAAGCAGTAATTGAAAGTGATAGTATTTTCAACAACATAACAACACAATATCTTGTTGTGATGTCATTATTTAGATGCAACAGACTAGCACAACAGACTTCCATTTGAAAACCAATATACCATTATACCATACCCAATACAAATATACCAAGGAATATTTCTTCTTGGGCTCAGCTACATTGCACGATCTCAGGTTTTCTGGCCCAAAGGCATCAAAAGAAAATAGTACACATGGTATGAAAAGTTCAGCATGCAAATATAATATATTATATAATCTTTTCAAATACCAATGGGAACATATTAAAACAAGGTTATAAATCTTTCTGACTCAAGACACCATTTCCTAACCAGTGAAAAGGTTGTTTTCCTTTTTTCCTTACACTTGCACTAGTGGGCCACATTGGTTAGGTCCTTTGACCTCAATCCTTTCAACTTAATGTGAAAATTCTTTACTGGCAGCAAATTATTTAGACTCAGGCCAAACATAAAGAGAATAATGAAGTCAAATTATGCAATTGTCTTCCTTTCAAAAGTTTCCATGCTCCTTGTTCGGACAAATGTGTGTACCCCTCACAAAAAGAAGTGGCATTAACATAAACATCACAAACTGAATGAAAAAAAGTTCTTCTAACCTGAATAACAAAACTATAACATGTCATGCCTTTCTCCCTACTGCAAGGAATATATAATCAACTGATAAAATATCAGTTTTCTGTATTTGTATTCATCAAAAGTCAAATTAAATTGTAAAGTATATTTTACAATTACTGTATATATATATTGAATAATTTCCTATAAAAAGATTTTCTCTTCTTTTTTTTAATCTGTATTATGGACTAGAGTAAAACCACTACTGCATATCCATGCATTCCCTGAGACATGCTGTGCCAAGCCATCTGCTTCTTTTCAAGGCAGAAAAGAATCTGGAAGAAGCTATAACAACCTTGCTCTCAAAGCCGATATCATCACTTTTTTCAAGAACTGGCGGTAGGAGATCCTGAGATCCATTTTGCTTCAAAAAAGTAAACAAGTTAGATGGGCTGAATGGCCTCTCCTTGTTTACCAATCTTCTTATGTTCTTATGTACTGCTGTTTAAAAAAGGACAAGTGAAGCCTAATACAAATGGAACATGCACAGTACCACCCATGCTCATACACCCTTTTGGGTTCCTAACTATGGAAGGCTAATGCTGCGCAGAATGACAAGGACTTCTATATTTGTCAGTTCCTAACCAAGCACAGTCAGAGCCACTTTTGATACTGACAGTCAAAGATACTGATTCCAAACATCCAATCCTGTTTTACCATGATAACCACATACCCACTTTTTGCAGCCAAGTTCTAATTTATAACAGCAAAGCCCAGCAGGACTAAGGCTAAACTCACTACGGCTAGCTCTAACATTTTCAAATGTAAAGCACCACACTGCACTGACATCACGACTAAGGTAAACCTTTCATCTAGAACACAGGTACCTCAAGCAAGAGCTGTGCTAAGTTGCCTAGATGCAAGCCTTGGCAAGGATTGAAAGAATAAACAATCAGTTGTTTCAAGTTCCAAATAAATCTTCCCTGAAAATGATCTGAAGCTAAATAACGAGTACAAAGCAGGGTTCTGACCTTGCAAGAGATTAATAAATAGATTTTATAGTGGAGCTGGACTCGTATGAATTAGAAATTATAGTACAGATGAAAAACAGTTCTTGAGAAAGCTGAAGACCAAGTCCTGGATGTTTCATCCCCATATACTGTAAGAAAGAAAGCAAAGGGCCTCCAATCTACTCTTAGTACAGTTAATATTGGCCACAGATATTTCTTAATCTTAAAAAAATATTTCACAAAACAGGTTTTATATAAAGAGGTCAGGGCATCCTTGAACTTTAAATCAAATCTTCTTGCCGTCTGAAAATTCTTCAAAACAACATCTGACATATACTGTAGTTATTTGTTTTCACAAGTAATTTTACACAGCTGACTAGCAGTACTATGATTATCAAACAGTATGCACAAAACTGAATATATTTAATTAATATGGATTGTGCACAACAATCCTAGCAATCAGAGGTGTTAAACGGAATCATGTTACATAGCAACTAACACATCTCTCTTCTTTTTGACTTTTTACTTCAGAGAAATATTTACCAGGAAATCATACATATGGCAAGAATATTGTCACACTTTTTAAGATCTTAACTCAAAGCAAATATTTCAAGCCTGGAGATGACTATGGGTATGTCTGGATCTCTAAATGTTTTCCTTGAACAATCAGATGACTAATAAAATCCCAAAGTTAACTAACAACAGTTCCTTCCATCATTACTGTTTGAGCATACCATGTATGTATTTTTGATTCAGAGAAGCATATTTTCCAATCAAATGAGTGGAAGATCATGAAATGTCTGAGAAATGTCTGAACCCTAACCCTAACCTAGCCAAACCCTTAGCTAGGGTTAGGGTTAGTATTCCCGCAAAACGTAGACTGTTTTTAATGGCATGGCAGTGTTTTAGGGCAGAAATGATACTTAGGAAAAGCGTTATTTCAATGTTTTCTAAACATTTTTTTCTGACCTAAAGTACCAAATGATTACATCTGTTTCAGCTCCATTTCTAATTTCAACACGTAAGGTATCTAGTATGTTTTGGGTTTGTATTGAGTCTATGAGTCCTGTAATTCTTGTTAAGATAAAAGGAATCATGAACTCCAATATTTTGGCCACACACCTGATTTACTCTGTCAAATAGTCCAAAAATTTACATTTCAGCATAAAAAACTGCATCCAAATAGACAAAGAAATGGCTAACTGCACACAAAATAAATATTCTCAACTGGCCATCTCAATCTTCAGTCTATTTGTGGTTTAAACTCAAAAAGGCAGTTCATAAATGGAAACTAAAGAGTATGAAACGACCTAGAGGAATTCTGCCTTTAGGAATGGTCAAAATTCCCCCTCTGAAGTTCCAAAACCTCACAGCCCACTGAAGGATACAACTTGTCAGTATAATTCATGCCAGAGGAGGATTTAGAAACTATTAACTGTTACAAACTACTGGCATGTGAATAAATGTAACCCTCGTGTTTTGAGGCCTAAACATTTTGACAACTATGCCTTTGCTCTATTCAATGCTATTAAGAAAGCTACTGTATGTGACATCGTATGAATTATTGCAACATTATCCAGTTTGCATTTTTTCCTGTTATACAGCATATTTGTCTCCTATTTTTTGGTGCGTTTGAAGGCTTAAAGATAATGGATATATTCACTTACAAGTCACATTTTTATAAAGAATGCAATTAGTATGTTCCAATAAAACAAAATCCACAGAAAACAAACTCTTTATAACAAATACAGTACATCATACATTCTTAACCCCCACCATTCCAGTCCATTGATCTTTCAGCAGTGTTTCCTGTCAGGCATTATAATTAATTATTAAATGAAGCATGTTCATTTAATAAAAATTATCTAAAAAGAATTTCGGTTTTTTTGGACAAGCTCAATCAAATGCTGTTTGATCCTTCAGATCAAAGAAATCTGATGTTGCCTGGCACATACAGCACTTGAGACCAACCTCAGTATTTAAATATATTTCTGACTTTTCATATATTAAATACTGTATAATCAGATTCAAGTCCAATAATATTAATTCAAGGTTTAGTATGAAAAAACAAAATAAAGTCTGTGGCATCTACATCATCAAAAAAAGTTGTAGTGTTTTCCCCTCAGGCTTTTTTTACATGCATACCATTAAAATCAGGCAAAGAACAGAGAAAATATGCGTTTCATTTTAGTACGTTGTGGTGGATTATTGCTTAAACATGGTGCTGAATTCATGGTATTTAGCAATATGTATATTGAAATATACAGTATAACAAAGCTGAAAGAGAGATAAGATGAAGAACAGTTTCCTCAATAGCTGGTACTGCCTTCTAGAATCCTTTCTCTCTAAAAATATTTTTTTACAGTAGGAAATCTACAAGCAGGTGATCACAGGTTAAATTATGATAAAATTGAAGATTTTCTCAAACACTGAACTTGTACGCTTGATATGGACATTTAAAAATTAAAATTCACAAACCCATTCAGTATTCATAAAGAAAATGATGCTATAACCCACATAATTTTTGCCCTCAGGATTGATTATGAATTTTACACTGTATGTGCACTGCTCATGTAAATTCATAAATTATCTCCACCCCGCGTTTCATGAAGCTCATCTTATATATTTTATTTATTTTTTGCATGTTTAACCACATATTATTGATGTCTTTTAACTATCCCAAGTGCCAATCTAGGTGCTGTGATCTTGTGTCAAAGCATGACAAATTTAAACAAAATATTTTTCTAAGAGAAACATCTAATTAACACCTAATTAGCTAATTAACTTCTGGGTAAATGATTAAGTGTCAATCAACAGTCCAGAAAGACACCATATACGAGGATGGTGAAGCAGGAAAAGACAACAGGCAAGACCACAAGAAAAGATACTGGAGGTGAGCGCAGCTTGTTCTACTGTAGTTCAGGTGGATAGCTGCAACAGCACCTGAAGAAGGCTCCACGGCCGCAACATTGTGTTTTCTTTCTTCTCTTTTCAGCATGGAATAAACCTATTACTTGTTCTACTGTAGATCAATTGGAAAGATCAGACTGGAGTTAAGGATTTGAACCTTGTCAAGGGAACTTTCTTTTCTGTGGTTTTTAGGGAACTCTGATTTTCTGTGTAAAGAATCACTTCGTAAAAAATGGCCTTTCCAGGTTTGTGTGTGCACTTTTTGGAGTAGGTACAGTAGATAGGTTCTCATTCATCTGGTAACTTCTGGGTTTGCAGAGAGACATTTAACCAAAGTTTGTATTCTGTTTAGTTTAGAATGCAGCCTATCTCTTCTTTTGTCATTTGTAGGCACAATTTAAAAGTTGAATACTTGGTAATAGTTTGGTGATTTTCTGGTTGGTTAGGACATAGGCCTCTGGATCGCCTTACTGTAAATTTGTACATAGCGTAACTCGTATGTTGTATTTTTATTGTGTGTGTTTTAACATGTGGATTGTCATGGTTAAAAATATTTGTTTAACCAAGTATGCCTGAATTATTATTCTTTTTACCAAGCTATGCCACAGAACAAAGAATGAATGTAACTATACAAATCACATTTAGGTACAGTATATTCTTGGCAAAATCTTTTGTTGGGGGTTATAATTATATATTTTAATTATTGATTTATCAGCTTGGCTTATTTCCTGATTTTCTCCATTTTCATACCCACCCCACTTGTATCAAAACTAATCCTCTCTGTGACAATTAATTTGTCTTTCATGGTAAACACTGGTAAACAAAAAACAAAAAAGAAGAACAACAAAAGGTAATACTGGAATAGAAAAGTGCCCCACCCTAGGATCAGCTGTTATACAAAAGTGCATTACCTGGCAAAGGTTTGGCGGGTACCACCCCAAATCTAGAATTACACCACAGACCTCATTCTACATCTTAAATACCAAACAACTGACATTGAAAGACAAAGGAATCTAATAATATTCATTGAAGACTTTTTTCAGTAATCATTTTGTGCAACCTTTTACAACATTTTACAAAATCTGTAACAGATATAATAGGCAGATAAACTGTCATGTTGTAACAGTAATGGAGCTTTTTTTTCTAATACATAATTCAATAAATTGATATAACATTAATAACTAAATTTGTTGCTAAAAACTTAAAATGCTTAGAAACAATTTACATTTGGAATTGTAAATCAATGCCTTTCACTTGGTAGTAACTGACCACTAGAAATTAATCATCCAATGTCAGTTACGAAAGGTACTTCATATTTGCATTTGGTTTACATACTGTACAATTCATTTATTCAGTCTGTAGTCTAAATTTGGAAGGTGGAATTTGAAAAATACAACAATTCCAAAGCCACATGTTTGTCCATCTTTATCCTGTTAATACTCATTAGGTTGAGAATTATATACTGTATTTCCTGGAACAAGAAAATCTGTCTTCTCCCTCTGAGACCTATATCCTACTGCCATTTAACGAGCAAAAGAGAAATGAGGTCTGGGGGGTCTCTGTCTAATTTCATACTGACAAGATCTGCATATTGTACCATCTGCCTTAGAACTACCTAATTAGCAAATCCCATTAGCAGAAAGGTAATGGGGTCTAGGGCACTATTACAAAGACCTAAACTGTTGCTTATCAGATTACTGGTTTTACATACTGGAAGTAACCAAAATATGATTTCACTACCTATGAATGAGTCACATATTTGTGAGTACAGTGTGGGAACCCCATTCAGATGAAAAAAAAAAAAATTCAGCCAAAAGTTACTGTTTCTGCTATTGAAGTTATTTTATTTACAATCACTGGTGGTCAACTTTAATGCTATGTTTTTTTTTTTCAAATACTATATATTTGAATAATATATTTCAATATATCAATTAATGCTGCAACTAAGATACAAGCACTTGAAGCAAGCAAGTGAATTCTCCAAAGAGAATGAAAACTCAAACTGACATCTGAATCTGTGATATGACAAGTGAATTTCAGGAATTAAAAATTGTAAAAAAGAAAACGATGTTAGATGTCTTTTAATGTGTTAAGTCATGCTAATAATGTTTTTCAAGGTATTGCAAACATCATTTTTTTCTCCACAGTATTTTAGGCTCATTACTCATAATCTGTACACAGAGAATATACTCCTTGTTACTAAGGGATTGTTTAACACTCCAGAGTAAATGTTCAATGATTCAGAACTAAACACAGAACACACTGTTGTATTAAAGGCTTTTTTGGCCCTGGAACAGTCTAGAGCATACGAGGATTGTGCAGACACCTTTTCAAGGCAGCTTGGGTTTCAGCTTTACATGTAAGCGTAAAAATAATTGGGGCTGGATAGGGACAGGCAAATGTTAGTTCCAAACTGAAAAGTAGGAAGAAAGAGCATAATGCTTCAGGTCTGATGGAGAGAGGGTGTAGGAATATGAAGCACAAGGCTGGTTAAGGAGTTCAAGCAAAGAACATGTGAGAATGGTGTCTTAATAAACAGAAATCTGGAGATTTTCCAGGAGTGGAAAATGATGGAAGATGGGACAAGAGGATTAGGGTTGAATGCTCAGGGGCTCCAGTATGAAAACTTGAAAGTACTTGAAAATTATATTTTGTGAATAAAGTATATTTTGTGATTTTGTGCAAATCATATTAAAAGAGAATTCAGTGATATCAATCTTTTTAATAAACATTTAGCATGTCATATTATTAGCAAGCATCTGAGCATCCGAGTAATGGTAATTTTCCCTACTTTTGTACACTGCTTTTCATCCCAAACAATCCCAAAGTAATATATACATAGGAGGAGGCTAACTTCATCCAACACTGAAGTTGAATGAAGCAGGATGACGCAGCTATATCACCCTGCTACTCACATCTGGTAACCTACTGAAGCTGAGCAGGGGTGAACCTGGTCAGTACCTGGATAGGAGGCCCTCTGGGAAAGCTAAGACTGCTGCTGGAAGAGGTGTTAGTGGGGCCTGTAAGGGGCCCTGACCCTGCAGTCTATGTGGGTCTTGTTATCCCAGCATAGTGACAGGGATACTGTACTGTAAAAAGGCGCTGTCTTTTGCATGAGATGTAAAACAGAGGTCCTGACTCTCTGTGGTCATTAAAAATCGCAGGGCGTTTCTTGAAAAGAGTAGGGGTGTTATTCCAGTGTCCTGGCCAAATTTCCCATTGGCCTTTACATTACATTACATTGGTGGTGGTCCCGCTTATCTGTAAGGTGCTTTGAGTGGAGTATTCAGAAAAATGATATGTAAGTGTAAGGAATTATTAATTATTACTACTGAAGAGCAGTACCCACCCATATACATGTCCTCCTCATATCTGTCTAGTGTAGCATGTATGATTTACTTAAAACACCTCTAAGCGTTAATGATAACCACAACACAGTTTTACTTTTACACTACTGTATATATAAATGACTGCTTTCATATTTTGGCATTTGAGATTCAAATTCTAGACAAGTCTGCAGGAAAACGCTTAAGCTCTTAATTGAATATTTAGCCCTTTGTTTTATTTAATATATTGGTAAAAAGTCAAACTTTTAAAATAAAATATTTTTAAATAGTATTTTTTTTACATATTTTCATTTTTTCATGAAGGTTTTACCTTACCTTACCTACTCCTCAGAAATTAGGAATATAGTTTAATGAAACCAATTTTGTTTTGTTCTTGTTTGTTTCTACTGCTTAAATAACTCCCTTTCTTCAAACATTCAAGACAAATCAGGAGCATACCAAAAAGGTCTGTACATTTCTAATGCGAATGCAGTCATCTGATCTTAAGAGCAGTCATGTGTCACAGTAATCGGACTGAAAGAAACTCTGCCCTGCCTGAGGGTCTAGATTTGTTGACTTTGCTTTGCTTGTGCTACAAAGCGTCTTTTTCACTAGTTTTAGGTTGGCCCCAGGAACATAAGAAACTGAATAAACATCTCTATATCATTAATCTTCAGATAAGTCTTGAAAGCATTAGATGAGCCTCAGCACTATAGTTAAGTATCTCCCTTGTATTCCACTGCTACAATTTGCTATTTTTCCTAAAATGCTTATTATTATTCAATTATTTTTATTGTTGAAGAAATGCAAAATAAATGTTTAAAAAATCTAAGAAGGTCACAGTGTGCATTATAAGGCAGAGGTCAAAAGTTTAATTAGAACCATAAATTATTTTCAGAAGTATATGTCCCACCAGTGACTGTGGCATGGAATTGTAAAATGTGAAGACAAAAAAGATGTGTTTCCTGTGGGGATGACAGAATTAGAAAGGGCAGATAATAATAAGTTTGCTTTGCACCATTACATTTTTAGGCTACGCATTTCTTCTAAAAATAATCATTAGATTTTCTAATCCTAATAGCTGCTGTACACCAAATCTATAATTAACACCATAGCTCAAAATATGCATATACATAAAATTATAAAAAGCATCCAGGTGTGGGCATGTTTTCTTACACTACAAATATTTGACCGATGTTGCTAAACACAAAAAATATTCAAGGGCCTCCCTTTTCTGGCATCCATCCAAAAAACTTGGAAGGATTAAGCAGATCTATTTACAGTACTTACCTAGAGCAACCTGCTGATTTCCTTTTTAACTGAAGATAAAGGCCAGATAAAACAAATGCTCAACACTAAACCAGTGGGCAGAAAGGGGAGGTGAGTCACATTTTAACTCGGTATGAGCCATAATTACTTTTATTTGACTATAAATGGCGTTAGAAACCACCTTCATTTAAATTTTACTTGTTTCATCACCTGCAAGACTGTAAAAGAAGGACTGATATAATATTGCATGATGCACACAGAGCTTGCAGAAATCTGCTGGCAATGGCCATGTTGCATAAAAACATTCAAGTTTGCCAAACAAGAAACCAGGGCACACTGCAAACTTCTATAAATAGCTTCAACTACAAACCCGCAAAAGTGATAATTACAAAACACAGAAGGTCATTTAATTTGAACTTAATTTACAGTACTGTATGTATATTTAATGATTAAAATCTGCTCTTATGGCAATGTAATTCCAGCTCTTTACGTAACATCACTTATAAACTGTAAAAGTAAAGAAGAATTCTTCCTTAACCCAGCAAAATAACAAATTATTACTAGGCAATGTGTGTGTATGGTATTTGTACGACTACCTTATTCTCTCCCTTGTTAACAATTTTGCAGCCATGATTAAATTTGTTCTATCAAACAAACCCTGAATTTAATACTCTTTCAACTTTTTTTTTCTGGTTCATATTGTTCTTTTCTGTCAATACTGCATTACAAAGTACATTAAACCCACCAAATCATAGAAACATTGTGAAATCCAGCCTCATTAAACATAGTCAGGATAACTAGTGTCAACCACACCCTATCACATACAGTACATTAAGATTTTCTAAGACAGATCTACGTGTTGTAACAAAGCTGCAGATTTTCCTGGTTTGATATTTGAAACAAGCAATACAACTGATCTTTACACCTCCTGTGGAAATCTGACCAAAAAATATCAGATTTAGTTGTCTTTCTAGGGAAAAATATATTACATAGACCTTCTGTTTTGCAGTTTATGTCCAACAGACATTAGTACTGTATATCACAAAGGCCACCACTTTAAGTATCTTAAATATTTACAGTAACTAAAACTCATTAAATTATTTTTGTCATTTTGTTTGTGTGGTGATGAAAGCTTTTTTTCATCCAACAGATACAGTATTATGTACTCTGGAACAGGTAAATAAAACCTACAGAGGAGAGCAAATAATTATGCTTTTTTGTTTCCCTTTCAACATAAATTTTATACACATATAATACTGTATATATCCAGGGTGGCACAGTGGTTAGCATTTCTGTCTTCCTGTGGTGGGGCACTGTGTTTCATTCTGAACCTGGGGTGCTATCTGTGTGGAATTTGTATGTTCTCCCCTGTGTTTGCCGGTTGTCTCCCACAGCTCACAGACATATTGGTAGGTTAATTGGTTTCTATGAAAATGGGTCCTGGTGTGAGTGTGTACATGCGTGTGTCTGTGTTTGTAAGTCCCCTGTGATGCACTGGCATACAATCCAGGGTATACCCCACCTTGGGAATGGCTTCAGCTCCCACACAACCCTGTATTGGATAAAGCAGATAGTTGGATAATATACAGTATATCCATGTGTACTTGTACTTGTCTACTGTACCTGCATATACAGTATGTATCCATAAAACCATTAACTGAAATTATAACTGTCAAGATTAGCCTGTTACCGAAAACACAATGTAGAACTAAAGTAGGTCTGCATTCACGGCTTCTATTTTATTGTTAGAATTGGTTCACCACTATTTGAGAATTTAAAGGGTGACGAAAGACATCTGACATGCACAGTGAAGCAATTCCTTTAAGAAACAGGGGACATATGCTGCTGATAGTTACAAAATACTGACATTTATTGTAAATAGTGAGTGAACAAATGTGGGAAATAAAGAGCTTCTTGCACAAGTGCCATTACTTCATTATCAGCTTTAAGATATTTTACTGTACATCAAGCTTTGTTAGTCTTAGTAAATTCACATTATCAAATAATATTTCATCAAATACATCTAAAAAGGTTTGACTTTAATTTACATATTTGTATTTATTTATACATCCGACTTATTTTAGGAATGTATTCATATTTTTTTTTAAAGTTACTGAATAAAACTATATCCTTAAAAATTAAATCAAAATAGAGAAAAAAGATCAAATGACAGGACCATATACAGTATATAAATTTGTGTTAATGCATTTTCTTGGCTACAATAATAGGTTTTTTACTGAATAAGATGAAAACAGCAAATGTTACTTATATCTTTGTACTTCTGATTGATGTGTGGTACTGAATGTCGCACATTTCTGTACTCAGTGTTACACTTCAACATTAAAAAAACATTAGTTTTTAAATCATATTTCTGCTTGGGTTTAATATTTTTGTCTCTATAAAATGATTACAGCGTGATTTTATGAATATCAAGCAGCCAGAACATTGAGAGTAGGTGAACTGTCAAAGACTACAATTATACTGGTATAGACTCACTATGTCACACAAAATAAGAAAACAGTCCATATTTTTTAAACATTGGTTTAGCAGTTTCTGGTGTATATCACACCATTCAAACTTTTTTGTACAGCTAGACATTAATTGAAAAAGTGCTGTACCTTAAACGCATTTGGTTTCTCATTTTCAATAAACCAGGAAACAAAACAAATCAATGTCTATCTGCTGAATCACTGTTTCTAAAACATGTTCTATTACTTTATTTGGAAGAGGAACAAAGAACCATTCAGTATAATGAACTGCAGTTAGACTGCATGCTGTTTGTGGCACAGCACTGAAGTCTCAGGCTATGTGGGCCAAAACTACCAAACCTTTGTTTTTGTTTTACCCATTCTAATCTCCTGAAAGTTCAACCTAACCTACTTAAGGATTTTCTTACCCAAATTCAGATTTTCAGGGGGGTTTTTTCAGGTCAGTACTCATGTTCATTTTAGAATTAAGTTTGAGTTCCTGATAATGTAAAGAAGTTCTTAATCGGAATATGTAAAACAGAGAAAACAACAGCGATTGTCTGTTTACTATAATAGATTACTCTGACATACTGTATATTATACATTCTTATTTGACGACAGGAATTGGAAAATATCACACTAATCAGTAAAAAGAGATGCAGTACCAACTATTTTTTCCAAGTAGTTGTGCAGTTAAACATATTGTGCAATTTGTTTTGTTACATTATTAAAAAAAACATATTTTTCCAAGCATTTCCGTTGCCTGGAATAACCAGTTTTTAAGGCTCTTTGGCAGTGACTCCTCAGAAAGTGAGTGAGAAGTGAGAAATATGCAAGAAATACTCATCAGACACACCCACCTGCAGAGCTCATTCGTCACCTGATAAGGTGCAAGTTATGCAGTGGGAACTGGTTGTCTCTTACTAATATCACAGGAGTTGCTGTTGTCCCAGGATTAAAGAGGGCTATGGCTGATTAACACCAAATGTACTCTAGCAGCACAAAACAGTGCAATCTAGTGACTTGACCCACAGTCAAACCAAAGACATCTAGACCACAAAGCTCTGAAACATCTGTCCTTCATGAATCTAATTTTTTTATGTGATTATCACCACATGTGAACAAGAATCAAATGCACAGAAAAGATTCCTAAAAGCTTAAGAAGATATAAAACATACAAATATTTTATTTTGCTACAAACAATAAAATATTTATGTGAAAATCAGCATGTTTTGCAAGTCAGGACGAATGTGATCTGCTCTAATTGTGTATATCAGGGATTTGTGTAAACCAACCTATTCTGGTTAGAAGAACCCTTTTCAACATGTCACTGCCGAGGGACCCACTGTAATATAAACCAGTCAACTACACAATTATTATAAACTATCCGGCTTGAAAAGCTGATTCCCGAGTACTAGTCCTGTGATGAAAAATTCTGCTTTTGTTTAGAGGTCCAAAAACCATTTGGACCCTTGGTTCCCAGATAAGAACAACTGGTGTAAATTTTCATAATGTAACTGGAATGTGTATGTCACTCAAGATCGTTTTAAAAGGAATGCTTCCCTATTACATACTGTAGTACATACATAATACTTCGTGACCAGAAAGCAAAAATTTAAAAAAGAGTAGTTCAGTCTTTTTCCCACTGAACATTTTATAAGAAGCATTATGCAATAGTCTAGTTACTTTAGGTAAAAGCAGATGAGTGTACAAATAACTTTATATTTTGTTTAATCTGTCAATGCCCCCTTTTCTTCTAAGTCACACAATGCATTCAATTCTGAATTAATCCATAGTGTTGTATAAATATTAATAGTCAACAATAAAAAATCAACAATAAAAAAAACCTGAAGCTTGTAACATATATTAGATGAATGGTAATGGTATCTATGGTAAAAGAAACAGCTCTGAAACTGTTGATACTGACTGTTTATATACATTTCCTATATATCCAAGTCAGTTCTTGTTATTGGTTGCTGTCATTTTAGAAATCTGGGTCAATGCCTGGATATGGATTTCTGGTTAAGTGCTTTATTAATTCTTTCACACTTACTTCAGTAGTTTTCAAAGAATATAACATAATAATTACATCTTCTAAAAAAACAGGATTCTGACTAAACAGTAGACTGATGAAGTTTAGTGCCTGTCAACGTACTGTATATGCAAAAAGTTCCAATAAACATTATAACAAATGTATTTAATGTCTTTCAAAATACTCATAATGCAACCTGTTTCCTGCTCTCCTTTTAGTTAAGCTGTCCTAAATACAGTAGGTAGTCTCATTCCGATAACCACCATAAATGATGTCATTAAATGAAGACATAAAATGTTCTTTTACTTACCACATCAACATGGATTATATTTTGGACATTTTCCCAGCAGAAAATATTTATTTTTCCTAAAAAAAAAAAAAAAAAAAAGAAGCATATAAATAAATGTTTTACAATACATTTTTATTTTCCATGATGAAGAACCAGATAAAGGGAGGTTTCTTATAACTATAGTATATAACTGCTTCCGGATACTCCACTCAAAGTGCTTTACAGGTAATGGGGACTCCCCTCCACCACCACCAATGTGCAGCATCCACCTGGATGATGTGACGGCATCCATAGTGCGCCAGAATGCTTACCACACATCAGCTATTAGTGGGGAGGAGAACAGAGTGGGAAATTTGGCCAGGATGCCAGTGTTACACCCCTACTCTTTTCAAGAAACGCCCTGGAATTTTTAATGACCACAGAGAGTCAGGACCTCGGTTTTACGTCTCATCCGAAGGCCATCGCCTTTTTACAGTAAAGTGTCCCCATCACTATACTGGGGCATTAAGACCCTCATAGGCCGCATGGTGAACGCCCCCTTCTGGCTCCATTAACACCTCTTCCAGCAGCAACCTTAGGTTTTCCCAGGAGGTCTCCATCCAGGTACTGACCAGGCTCACACCTACTTAGCTTCAGTGGGTTGCCAGTCGTGAGGTACAGGGTGATATGGCTGCTGTATATGGCAAGAGGTTATTCATTATACACGTCTTTTCATACTTGGCTTTAATAACATAAAGGAGAACCAGATAGAACTGTAGCCTTTTTTACGCCAAAGAAAGAGTACATGAAATGACAGTATTTTCAAACGCCAGCTGAGATAAATATAACCTAACTTGGACAACAAATAGTACAGAGCTCTGGGTTTAGGTCATTCATATTCATGCTAAAAACATAAAATTATATATAATAAGAAAAATAAAATAAAGACTATAAGAATGTTAAATGTTTATCCACCACTTTGTTGCCCAATTTAGAACTAAAACTACTACTAACTTTTATTACTCACAATATAGGAAGACAAGGACGTAACCAAATAACCATAAATGGCATTGTGCTGTGCATTTTAGCAAGCACAGCCTTTTGAAAACAACAAGAGATCTAACTTGGTGAGCAATAATGACGTAGTAAATTAGTTACATTAATAAAAAAAAATTAATAAGTGCAGTAAAAAAAATGAAGGAAAATGAAAAGGAAATGAGACCTCTCATAGTACCTTGCCTATGTAGTACAGCGCAAATTCAGATTAATGCAGCATGCTGTATGGACAAACAGCTCTTAAAGTAAAAAAACAAAACCCACCCATTAAAAGTAAGCATAACAACATTAAAGAATATAGATATAAAGCCATAAACAGACCGTGTTCTACAAATAATAATACTAAATACTACTAGCTAAAAAATAAATCAATAAATTCCCCAGTTACTTATACAGTATATTGAAGCTATCAGAATTGTTTTGCTCTTTTTCATATCCTTGAATACAGCAATTGTCAGCAGGTTGCTCTAGGTAAGCAAACATACATTTACAATCGTCTTTGCTGCTAATAATAAGTATGTGTTTAATGGATTTTAACATTAAAACATAAGAAAGATAACAAACATCAAGAAGGGAAGGCCTTGTGTATTTATACAAAAGTAAATAAAGATACAAAGATACTTTTTTAAACTCTGTGTAATCCATAGTTAAATCCATACCACTAAAACCCTAGAATGTTTAATCTAATCTGGTTTGTGTATTTGCTTACTATAGTTACAATTCCTCAGGAAACTGAAATACACAGTATATGAGAAACATATCAAGGAACCCAAATGAACAAATTTAAAATTAAAATTTTAAATTATATTTTAGTAATGAATATAAAAAAACAATTAATTTCATATTAAACTACTGAATTTCGTCATTGTTATAATTTAGTTATTATATTAATGAAACACTGTTGTAACTCTTTCTCCCACCTACAGAGTCCTACAACACTATGTTCCAAGCACAGAAATAAAGATCATGCTGGAGTCCTTCACCATCACACTCTCATTCAATTCAACATTTGAAGTGATCACTACCACTGCACAGTGATTGTGCTTGGAAAACACAGCACTTGAGTTGACTGGGTGTCATAAATTAAAGCTCTCTCAACATTAACTCTGCAAAAGGGAAGCTAGCGTTCCCTGTCCCTGCAGTTACTTCCTTCAATCTGAAAACAACTCTAGATATGTGGTTTCTAACAGACATGTACCCATTGATTGTTTTAAATTAAACTAGTCCTTTGCAGCACAAATGAATATTACTTTATGCAGTGCCTTTAAATTTGGATTTTTAAAGACATGTACTGTATCTGCTTTAAAATTATTATTAACTTATCAAGCAGAATGTTAAAGGAAATTATATGATGTGGATCGTAAAGGGAGATCAGTGGTAACTTAAAGCTTTGTGCCAGTGGTGAAGGGAGACAGGATTCTATAAGAACAAAAAAGAATTAGAGAAATATGAAAAGGGTGGTCAGATTTCGAAAGACATGGGAAGGAAGTAAAGAAAATCTGTATATCCATCAACAAATGATTGGAAATAGAAACCATGCAAGTAAATAACAGAAGACAAAGTGTGAATAAGACGAAATAAGAAAGGATCCCAATACAGTTTCATGTGGAATACCTGCAGAAGGTAAAAGAAGGTGCTGAAAATACAATAACAGTTAAAAAGTCAAGTACAAAGCCTGAAATATCAAGTTCAGACAGCAAGGACAGAATTATGTTATGATCAGCAATGTCTCTCAACAACAAGTGGAGTCAGTGACAGCAGAGTAGTTTCAATGGAGCGTGCAAGATGGAAACTAGACAGGAAAGGGCAAATAAGTAATTGTCTGTTAGAAATGTTTGTAGATGTTGAACAGCTGTTTGTTACATAGCTCCAGAGAGAAAATGAAATAAACAGAACAATAATTTTGGGAACAGATTAAATATAAACGTAAAAATATTCAAAAATGCTTCTACCAAAACCCATAAACACCGTATCATTTATCCAGCTTAGACGAATGGTAACAGACAAGAATGGGGAGAAGGTTCCTAAAGAACAGTAGATCAAAACCTGAGTGAGAAATAATGTTTTTTTATACCACTGAAGAGAAACATGCATAATAATAAGAACTCCATGCAGAACTCCAGTTGACATCTAGAATATTATTATTATCATCTTCATCATCATCAAAACTCCTCTTCTTCTCCAAGGGATGATTTCATTTTGGCAACAAATCTCATACCAGAAGATCAGAACCAGTGAAACAATATGAGTTTGTTTTAGTTTGGCAAAAAACAAAGGTATTATCCGGCTCAGTTGTTCAATCGCACATTGATAAATATTTGTATGTTATCTTTGATTGGAACTAAAACCAACAGCACTGAATAACACAACTGTAATATCCAATAACAGATTACTAATAAGTTTAGAATTAGGATTCAGCACTTAATGATAACAATTCTAAAACAAATGCTAAATACTAAGCACTGATTTATACAGATGTTTCAAGAAGAATTGTCAGTATTTTAGTAATTTTAGTTTATTTTCAAAGGCAAAGATATTTATACATCTATACATCAAGCATATTCTTCTAACAATGCAAGTTGAGTGCCCATAATAGTAATTTCTCAAGAAAAAGGAGGAAAGCTGTGCTGAAATGGCATCTTGTAACAGTTTTCTACTAGTCTAGTTCAGGTTGGCTATGATGTACAGTACAGGTTATGTGTGGGCCTCCACTGGTAATTATGAGGGCTGACACTAATCCAAGATGTGAAATTTCAGCTCTGGCTCCAAGCCGAAGCAAGTCGTTGATGATGTTATTAATTTGATCATTATGCTACTCTGGCATTATTACTTTTTTCTAGATAGTCAAGACACTACAGTCTAATAAGCAACAGAACTGGTGCAATGTTTTAAGTCTAAAAAACTAGCAACAATCTTTAAAAAGCAGCATGGACATACTCCTGTCATAAAAATACTAATCCTGTTTAGATCAGCAAGGAGTAAAAGTACAGATCTGTATCTAAAACACCTTATTTTGTGTTTTTTCTAAAGCCTTTAGAAAAACTAAGAAAATACATTTTCTAAATTTCCACAGATCATATAACACTTGAAGTCACACCTCAAAGAAAGGGAAGATCTAAGAGGTCAGTGAACATACAATGAGTTTTAAATAAAGACTATTAAATAGAAATTATTTGTCTGATCAAATTTTAAGCAATAATTGAGATTTGTGGTTTCTGTTTATCTTGTTTGTTATTGAGCTAAATGGTGTTGGGGGTTGCTAAAGGACGTTTTGAAATGTAGATACAAAGGTTATGCGTTTACAGTATATAAATATACTTACAATATAAAAGAGTGAGGTACACAGCAAATACAGTATATTTCCACTGATTTCTAAAGCACTGTCTGTGAAGAACAGAAGTTAAGGCCATCGACTCACCATCTGAGGATTATGGCTTCAAGTCCATCATAAACATGACTGTTATTATCTGGGTCTAGGTAATCTATCCCAGCTGTTCCAATCAAAACCAATGTAAAAAAATGTATTACAATTGTTTTGGAGTAGAGATGAGCTAGGCCTATGCATCCAAAGGAAGTGTTTGTACTTGTTTAATGCTACAGAAATATGGGTGAGATCAAACTTTTTACACAAAAGTAAGCTTGTGAAGAACATCACCCTTAAATTTAAACCTGAAAGTTCAGAAAAAAACAGGACTTTGGTAAAAGATACATCTGTTCTTTTTCTTATTGCAAGTATATATATTTTTTTATTTGCATTTCCTTCAAGCAAGTATTATTAAAATTACAATATAAAGGTCAGATTTTTCCCATTTTTCACTCCTTAGCATAATCACTGAAAAATTAGCTACCAGTCACAGGTAACTAGGAAAATATGGGTAAATCACATTGTAGAACACAACACGATTTGCATTACAAATCTAAGGCTTTTAAGAATATTCCGGAACACTGCCATTTTCTAAAAGAGCAGATTGTATACATTGATATAAACAGGAACATTAAAATTATATTCACTAATAAGAAAAAATATAGGATAATTAATCTAAGAAATTAAATACAATTAAAACATTAATTCAAATTAAAATCATAGAGAGTTGATAGGAATTGTGACTTACTGAACCTTTACAATGACACCTTGATCTCAATTAAGAAAAATGAACAAACTGTCAGTAAGAGAATGTTAAAACTGCAAAGCTTAGCTACTGTATCTAGTAGATTGAATTACTACACGAACTGCAGCTTTTTTCTGCTTAAAGGAAAACTACACAAAAATGTAGAAAAAAAGGCAGTTTGACAACTACATACAGTAGATGCATTAATTAGTCCCTGTCCTTATCGTCAATTCTCCTTTGGTCTCATTAGAGTTAATAACCAGTGATCTCTCTCCTTTAAAAAAGACTCTTGAGATTGCAGCTGAGTGATTCATGTCTATTAAGCATCTTGCAGCTGTCTTTGTTTTCTCTTCCCCAAGAAGGCAGCCTCAACATACACACTATAGCCAAAAAAATGCTACAGTACACAACCAGTATTTTGTGGGTTGATCACACAATATTCTTCCTACTGTACAAATGGCATAACAGAAACAACTAAGCAAACTAAGGGACAGACAGAACGTTCTAAATTCCTTGATGGCACACTTAAATACAGTTTATAAACAATTTCATTCCACTCTCATGGTGAATTCAGTTTTAGGACATACACATAAATTATCTAAGAAGAAGTTACCATTCCCTAACCACTTCATCCACTTCAGAGTCATGAGGCAGCCGGAGCCTATCACGGCAAACAGTGGGCACAAGGAGGATTACACCTTGGACATGACGCCTATCCAGGGCAGGATACACACTGACAACAGGACCCATTTTCCCAGAAGCCAAATTCATCTACCAGAATACATTTTGACTGTGAGAGGAAACCGGAGCAACCCATGTGAACACAGGGGAGAACATATAAACTCCATGCAGAGAGCACCCAGGTACAGAATTGAACTCAGGACCCCAGCACTGAAAGGCAGCAATAACAATCACTGCACCACCATGAACAATACACACATAAATATTGACATTTATAGGTCTTTAAAGTAGATTTAATTTTCAAACCAAAAGCTTCAAAAATTAAAAAGCATGTTCATTTTTGTTTAGGCCTACAGTATATCTGTAATGGCCTGCAGTAGTATTAATATGAAATTAATAAAGGACTTTTTTCCATGGTTAAAGTGATTGAAATATATGATTATTAAAGCTAATTCACTTTACACTAGCAATATTCTGAAGATGTTTTGAATTAAATACTTTTTCAGGTAAGACATCAGAGCAGCAGAACACTGTAAATAGAAGACCTTTCTGGAGGATTATGTTATTATGTCATATTATTTTTGTCCCAGAGGTTTAGAAATAATTACTGTTATGAGCATGCAAATTTAATAAACAGCACTGTACTTAACAGTAAACCTTTAAAAGTATACTGTATATAAAGAATGTACCAGATATAACAATTTCATAAACGTACACACTATTCTCTTTTAAAATCTATAATTATTTGTGGACCTACAGTAAGAGTATCTATCACATTTTGTATCATTGATGTTTAATTAATTTCAGATTTGTTCCCTATTCGATTATGTTTTTAGTCACTCTAAAACTGGACAATCTTCCTTTGGAGACCTATAAGAATAAAATACACATACAAAAATGATGACATGTTAATCAGCTTCTAAATCAAATAAGAATTTTGATTTTTTTTTTCCAAAAGTGTTACTCTCTATCCTGATTACTACATACTATATGTTGTAGAAGTTAAATATTTTCATTTTGCCACTCATGAACTCAAATGGACTTAAATCTCTCAAATATCTCAAATGACCTTGAAATTACAAACAATTACAACAGATCATATTTTCCATTTTTATATATTCCTCTTCAATGTAAAGTTATTTATATAACATAGAAATCTTATATTATTAATCAAAATCTATGTGCTTAAAAACACCAAGATTTGAGATGGAAATAAATTATTTCTTATTAATCAAGACAGCATCTTGTCTCAGTCTTGCCACACTCTTCTGATACAGTATGTGCGGATCCTAGGTGAATGTGTTATGGTTATAAAGACTAATTTGTTACTGAAAATATATAATATATATGCTTTGTCTTCTGTTTAAATAAAAGAATGGAACCAGTCACGTTTATGAAGTGCATACACATCCCAAACTATACATTTTGCCAGTTAGAAAACCACAGTACAAATGTGCAGAATACTATTCTAATCATAAAAATCATAATCAATGAGAAGAATATGGTTAATAATGTTATCATCATTATTCAAATGGAATTGTATGCCTATTGATCACTGCAGCACCTAACCAATCTTAACACTAGAAGAAATATTAAATTGCACTAAACAGTAACAGCAAATAAAATCCCATTGATTTATGTCATTTCAAACTTAAGCATTTTTGTTATGCAAAGTAGTAACAGAGAAAACTTAAACATGCAACACTAAATGTGTGCAATAAAAAAAGAGAGGAACATAAACAGTAAATATGTGGTTAATTACTTCATGAAAACACCAACACCCCCTGTGAGATTTATAAATGGAATAATAGGTGAACATTCTTATGAAGCTAATGGAAAACCTAATACTGTATATAGAAATCAATTAATACTACTGTATGTTTGCTTCCTTTTTGCCCTTTAGACACAGATCCTGACTCTAAACTGAACTCAGTTGTTTCAATGCTTTTACCCTACAGATTACTTAACAATTTATGAATAGTGCATAGTGTTGTTTTTCAAACAAAAATGTTATTTTATATACTTACCGACATATGCACAAAACAAAGATTTGTGTATTCAGTAACGTAATGTTCTATTGCTGTAAAGAATTATTTTCATACAGTAATTCTCAGTACCTCACCTAATTATCAAGAACATAACACGACGTGCAGTACAAAACTGTATTTAACACGCACATCGTGATACAGTATATGCGTGCAGCTGTAATGAATATTTTAAATCAACGATGAGTATGAACATATAGGTAATTGCAACCTTGATATATATATAAATTAGCGCACCAATCAAAATAACATAAAATACTGTGTATCACTAAATTTGCAACACGTTCCATTTAGAAGAGCATGACTTACATATAATAACAAAATAATCAAAATGATAAAGAGAAATCTTAGCTTTCCTACTGCCCTTATTGACAATATTGTAGGACAATGGGTAGCTATAATGTTAGCAGTAGTTTATCATTAACAGGCCTGAAATTAAAAATCATGAAACTATTTAGCACCTAAATGAAATGAATGAATCATTTTTAAAAATGTTAAACGACTTAAACAGCAGTAAAAATCTTATCTAAGAGTCATATGCTTAAATAACATTGTAAAGATATTAATCATTTCAGCCACATGCTGACCTAGACCCTAAATCGAATTGCATAAAAGGTTAAATGAATAACTTGTCCGCACACGACAAAAGAAATCCCACGGGATTCTGTGCTGTCAGAAGCGGGGATTGTTGCTATATGGACTTGTTCTAGAGTCCGAATACACCCAGTAATATAAAACAGCTTCTGCTATAAAGAAGATATCATATATAGTTTTAATACACAAAATCGCTCAATTTCTCTCGCCATCGTACCAAAGATCCTAAATATTTAAAAAATGACGTGCTGTCTCGTTTGTTTTAATGTTTTGTTTTTAATTCCAGCTTTCGGATACCGCCACGGTGTCCTGCACAAACACGAGTAGCTACAGTACTACTGTCATATTCAACACGAATATCCGGTGTAAAACTGTCATAATAAATACTAAACCAGGTTTTAACAATACCCCTACCTGTCACTTCTAAAAACAAATAACTGCGTCTGCAGCCTGGCTTCTTTGTAGATCTGATGGTTCTTGAGCTTTTTTAATCAGCCAACATACAGTATATTCTCCTTTCACCGGCCCTTTTTTCAACCTCGAGTCATGCGCTTTCAGAAAGCATGCACTACACCGTCCGGGACTGCAGCAGGATCCTAGCTACTGAAAACAACATAATTATTTATTTTTTCTTACATCAGCTGGGAGTCGTGGGCGTATTAAATCCGGTCTACAAAAATAATGGTTGCTGTGGCAGCGCAGGGGATTTTCTCTCTCTTGATTCCAACTGATCTGCTCTCTCTTTATCCCTCCCAATGTGCCTGCTTCTGTCTGCTTCTCCCTCCAGTGGAGGATGGCTTGATGCGGTCGAATGAGACTAACCCTTAGCGAGGGAGCGCGTGCACACCGCAGATGAATGACAGGTTGTCAGCTGAAACGAGTCGTTGGGATCCTTCTTTCCCTGCAGCTAATGAAGGAGAGAGCACAGCTCAGTGCTGCCAATCCAGGACTCTAACGCCGCGGCACGCGCTCGTGCCCTCTGTGGGTCTCTGCTAATGCACGGCGGTGTGCTAGGATATTGTGCACACCGTGCACACGATCAGTGCCTGCGGGAACAGTCATTTCCCCATTACCGAGACAGCGGATTTTGTTCTATGAGAAGCGAAGACATATAAATGCAACCAAACAGACCGACCATATCAACAAGCATCATCTATACCACGATCAAATATAGTATGCATTCAGGAATCTAATAATAAAGATTTTAGAATTCGTACAGTCGACGGCCTACAAAACTGTCATATACTGTACAGGTATGACTTAAAAAAAACTTACAACCTTAATGCTGACGTGCGTGAATAGGTAATGTAGTGCATCTAAATTGTATCTGTGTGGCGAATTAGAACTTTCTTTCACTGCGCCACAAAGTTTATCTCCAATAAATTCAACAAACTATTCCAGTGTTACTTGTATTATATACCTACTGTGTCACGTTACAACCGACCAACTGCTGTATGCTCAGAATATAAGCGATTTCCTCTTTTCTGCTAATATAAAGTCCTCAAGTTGGAAGAAAACATACTGAGCAACTGCACCGTCAAGTATGATTTCAATTAGAAAGTCTAGCCAACTGCTAACTTCAGTCGATATTGGTCTATTTAAGCATGCAAAATTCATTCGTGCATTGTACCTCCTTGATAACAATGATGTGAAGAAATTGGAATAAAGAGCTATGGCTATGAAGGATAATAGAAATATTATCCTCATTTTACATCTCTGTTTAAATGTATCTAAAATATTTCAATGAGCCATCTGACAAAAATGCTAATCACTTGTGTACTTGTATGCCATACAGCTCATGTGGACTGTCCAATATGTCTCTGAATCTTTGTAAATCTTAACCTGTTTTACAGTGGAATATTAGCTATTCTCTTTTTAAAAAGGCTTTCTCTTTTTTTCAGAAGCCTTTTTATCACAATACTTTGTCATCTTGTCAAATGACAATAGTGATAAAAAATACAAAGAAGACACATACAGTAAGTCAAAACAGTGTAATGGGGTATGCAATAGAAGTGATTCTCAAATTACAGGGTAATACAAATTGTACTCCTTCAAATTACACATTAGATAACTTAGGTCTTAAATAATATATTTTAAATTCAGTTATTATACATTTCTAGGGGGAGTAAGAGTTTGAAAGTAATACCACAAGGGGATTTGTATCTTATGAAAAAATGTCATTTCTGGGTCAAAGCAGGCTTCATTTTATGAGTGTGAACTGTGTCTTTGAGAGACTGAAGTAATACTGAAACAGCGTAACACTTGGCATCTTTTCACCACTGTACAATGAATACAAATGTCACAGCTGTGATTTGAACTGAATGTTCAATTCAGTTGCACAAAACTGTTTTCTAAAAGTCTTGTTCAATGGCTTGTCTTTTGTTAGTAAGTCAAAATTTGTGTTCTGTTGGTGCAATATGCCTATATTCAGACAAAAAAGAAGCTGCCAAAATTGATGCCTTGCAACATCTTGTGACAAACATCACACTGCACTGTGTTATTAAACAAAACAGCATGAGCGAAATCCACATTATGTTAAGTAAAGCAATCTGCACACATATTCCAAGGGCTATGTAACTGAGTGGGTGAGACACTGCTAGATCTTACTTATCGTGTCCTATATTTTACAGAATACACTACACCAGCCAGGATTCCTTCTACTGTCAAGTGGTGCAGACGCTTTACACCATGCCTGGCAATCTACACAGGCTGCTCGCTAAGTTTGGAATTGGATTATTCCTTTAAAGCCACTGAGATTTCTGATTGTGGGTTTCTTATGTTATCTTTAGTTTCTATTGTTTTTATGGCTGGTAAAGGTCCACTCTTTATTGAGACTAGAAAGGGTGTGAAATAACATACCATACCAGCAAGGTAACAGTGAAAAACTAAAATAAAAAATACATGAGTATTTTGTTTTATAAAACAACAGGAGTGTGTTAATTAACTAGAGTACTGTGTTATATTTTCTATTGAGCATCCTGCTAGCCAAGAATACTCTGTTCACTAGATCTGCCTCTCTTGTTGTGTCACTGAAAGGAGAGAAGTGATACAGTGCTCTGGAGAGTCAGTTTCTGGATTTACAAACACAAACAATATGACTCATGCCTGAAATGTCCTTAAATCCTGTTTTTTTAATTTTCCTCTGTCCAATCACATAATTGTAATTATACACTGCTGATAATGCTATAAAATCCACATGAAAAGTTTACCATGTTCCTTTAATGAATCACTCCTGCTTTTGTTTTACCATTTTTTTTAACTTTCAGTGGTAAAAGTGAAGTTTTTAAACAAAGAAAGTGATTATTTCTGCCACGGAAGAACACTGCACTTGTTGAACACTGATAGGGTATGAAAGGAGGAAGTAACAGAAGTAAAGTTATAGGTAAGTATTGTTGACCACAACTTAGCCAGTTTTGATATATACAGTTTCAAAATTAGTCAAGCAAAGTCTAAAGAAAGGGGTTTATAATTTTAGGAAATGGTACAAACCCTAGGAAAAATAGACGGTAATAGATGGAGTAAGACAGGAAATGTAGTCAGTAGAAAATGATTCTACACTTCAGGCACATGCCACTAGAATCACAAGAAAAATACAAATGCAATACCAAAGGGATCTGCATCAGCACTGAGAGTAAAGTAAACTGCAAACACAAATCAAGAAAAATACACGCAGAGTCAGGAGAGAAAAAGAATTGACTCTTTGAGAATAATGGGAACCAAAACAAACGCCAAAGGCTTTTTTATATTACAGTAACAAAACATCAGGAAGGAAAGTAATAAAGTATTTTAGTGATACAATTGGCTCACAATTATAGAAGATCTATAGGATGTGGTATAAGAGTTTACTAATGACTTTGGATGGGTGTTCACAAATGGAGTAAATTAATAATATGCCACAGTGAGAAACACAATTCCAGTTCTAAATAATTTCAGTTTATTCGAGTGTGAGGTGTTAAAGGTTCTTTGACAGATTTAATCAACCATGGGATTTTCATTCCCTTGCAAGTCTTTGCTCTAGCTAATCCTTAATTATTGAAGTGATCTTCAGCACCTGGATTAGTTAATCAATAATCAATTCAGTATTAGAATGTCAAAGTCCTTTAAAGGCATGAAATAGAAGTGCTGAAGTAAACTACCCCTGGAATAGGAGAACTTCTAATGAATTGACACTTGGTTCAAATGATACTCAAAAATGAAGGGAGTTTTTTTCATGAAGTACTCATTAGGGTATTTAAATAACTCTTGGATCAGCAGTTTTTCTTACTGACTGGAAAATTGCATAATACTCATTAGTTAAAAGGGGGCAAAACAGAGACAGATAATTTTAGACCTCAATTACATACTGTATGAACACATTACATAAGAACTATGAAAAGAAATCTAAGAACAAGCTTAGGAGGGCATCTAAATACAACTTGGACTCTAGGAGACAGTCAATATAGATTTAGAAAAAAGGTAGATAATATTTAACTAATCCACTCAATTTCTTTGAGCAAGAAACTATGAGGGAACTATAAGGAAGATAACCTTTGTTAACCTGAAACAGAAATGGGGCTCAATTCAGGTATTTTCAGTAAAATCCTAAAATCCTTTGGGACTTTTTTCAAAATCAGCAACAGCATAAGGATTTAGGGACACAAGTGGAAGTACAGTGTGGATCCAACTGACTCCACAGGAAGTTGAAGCTGACACTACGGGATGTAAGCTCACATACATACAATTCTAAGCCCTTAAAATTACTAGCAACAATCTGAGCAAGATGGGTTCTGTCTCTTTTGTTACATCTCTTAGGTTCCTATACCATTACCATTACTCCACTGGTAGTGGGAATGACTTTCATATTTTCAAACTACAGTATCTCATTTTGTTTTATCCTTTGTCTTATTAAAAAAGAGCTAGAGTCATATCTGTATCACATTGGACAGTGAAGCAGGATTGAGATAAGTTATTGAAGGCAATGAGATTGCCACAGCATTAGAAGGCAGAGCACCATAAAAAAAAAATAACTGACGCACTGTAGGTAGTGTTCTTAGTTTCAAAACAGTGTGGCAAGGGAGGCTGAGTGGATTCTTATACAAATGTCAGAGGGAGCAATGCCACTGATAATTTGGAACTAGAAATTACGACGCAAACAGGTACAGTATGAGTCATACAGTACACAGCTTTTTGAAACTTGTGTATTGTGTATAAACTTGCATTTCTGTACTACACCAGGGCAAAGTATTCTTCTTTAGAGTATGCCAGTGTCAGAATAGATGTCTGAGGTTAAGTGTGATTGACTACTCAGTTGAGTCTAGGCACTGTAGATTTCTTTTGAAGGGGATAGTTTTTGTCGTACATTTAACATCCAGTTTGTTATTAGCAGGCAAATTGGAATTGTGGAAGGTGCTTCTGGGGGTCTTTGAGAAGTTTAGTTTGAGGTGGATACAGGTACTCCTATCCATCACTGCAGATGGTAAGTCTAGAAGGGGACATGGCATGGTGACTGCTCAGAAAGAGGAGGAAAACAGACGGAGAGAGAGATGAATGGTATAGACCTGTTTGCTTTTTTTTATTTCTATCCTGAAGCATAGGTGCACATTGCAGGGAGACCCTTAATCAGGATTTAATCCAGAGGGCCAAATCAGATGTATAGATGTTGAAATACGGGGACACTATGACAGATCCCTGTGACAAACATGTTAAGGGATTCTTGACAGGATCTACAAGAGTCTGTAAACCAACAAATAGGAGGCTGATTGATCTGAGTCTTCTGGTGGTTTGTTTGGTTTGAGGAAGATATCAGCTTTGAAGATGGTTACACAATGAGTAAAGAAATGTTGGAGCCAAGAGAGATTGGGATTGCTGAGCAGAATAACGATTTATGGGTGGCGTTGTCTGTGCCTGGAAACTTCCCCAGCCTTGAGAGAGCTAATCACTTCTCTCAGAAGAATTAATGCAGAGGTCTGAGTCTGCTAAAGGAGAGTTCCAGGCTGCTCTCAGACTTGTGTTTACCTTCTGTATAAAGCTTCTGTCAGGCCTTGTAAATTTCCCATTATTGATAAAATGTTTGGCAATGTCTTGAGTTTTCTTGAGTGTCAAGCCTGTTAATGATGATACAGATGATACAGGCTTTCCTGCCTGAATGTGAGACACTGGTTTCTGTTTCTAAAGGTAGTCAAGGAGTGCTGTGGCATTATCATATTTTTTCTGGATGGAAGCATATGGATGTTTTGGCAGTTTTTCACTTTTAATGTACCAACCAGCAATGTAAGATTTTAAAAAACAGAATGATGTCAGTGGAATGTTGTCTTAATCAATCTAGTGTATTAAGAGGCAGAATATTCTACAGGTTTTAAAGGTTTTGTGTACACTGGGGTTAAGTAGTGCATTTAGGAATAAATATAGCAGAGGCCGTTTTGAACTTAATTCCAGGGCAATGTTGATAATGCTTGATAGGAATAACATACAGTAAATGCTGAATACTAAATTACAGATGGTTAGTATAGTGAATGCAGAATATTGCCAAGCACAGTTGTGGTTGGTGGCTGGGTAAAAATAGTTACTGCACTGCCAAAAGCCAGGTTGGGATTCATGAAGGAAGTAGTTTCTGAATACTTCTCCATCTGGGGAATAATTTTAGTAACCTATTCCAGCATCAGGGCCAATTTTCCTGAAAGCCAATTAACCTACCAGTATACAAAGGAACAGATAAAGGTTCATTCAATGCTTAAAGTTAAAGAAAATAATCTGTGATGACACAGTGAGGTATGAAGAAAGTAATCGCAGAGGGAAGAGGCAGAATGGTAGCAGACTGGACTGTTCCGTGAAAGAGGGTGAGCGTAGCTATCAAGGCAGATTCAGCAGGGTAGCTTTGCTAATGCAGAGGCTTGCAGGAAAGAGATTTGAAAATGTGCCACTAGTCCTGTGCTCAGCTGAAAGTTACTGGGTTCAGGCAGGCAGTGTGAGCTCGAGACAGAGAATCTCTTGGGCAGGTCTCAGGCTGAGTGTCCTGTGGAGATGCAGGCTAGTAAAACAGTACAACCCAGGTTGGAAAATAACTCAATGACAGAGCACCGGGTCAGTGGCAGACCAGGGATTATATATCCTGGGCTAGAAGGAATTAGCACCCGTTAATTGGAGGCAGATGACTGGGACAATTGACCTGGGTGAGTCCCAAACTTTACCTCGTCTGGGCATAATAAGAACACAATGTTTTACCTTCTTCAAGTGTGATAGAGACAGGAAAAGTTGCAAAGAGATACGTACAGTAAGCCGTAGGACAACAAAGGCCAGGGACACATTCAGAGCTGGGGAGAATGTAGCAGGTGAGAGTGAGTGTCCAAACTAAAGGAGAACTGGAGGATAGGTGTGGAAAGCCAAAATCTGAGTTTAGAAGATTAGTCTGTCATTGATAGAAGGAGGAAGGTGTGATTCAAGTTTAAGAATAATTTTGGTTTCAGATGTCTTTCTGTAATTGGAGTCCCCAAAACCCCTGTGTAAGTACTGTACATAGATGGAGAGATCATAGAGATTCTTTAAAAGTGAAATGGGGAACTACAAGTTTGGAGAGATCTTTGATCTTCAGAGCTATGACCTGTTCCCTGAAATGATCTTCTTCAGGTTGCTGGAAATACACAATGTCCTCCAGGTGACTCGGAACTGTCCTTGAGGGCCCTTGAATGCGCTTTGTATTGGATAAATATTTGCAGGTGAAGCACAATAATCTGTTGCAGGGAAAAGTACCTACTGTGGCTGTTTGCTGTGGGCAGTTAAGGGAGCTATGAAAATGAAAGTTGTACAGATTAGATGGTGGATGGTAAGAAATGATGAGACAGTCAGAGAAGGGAGTTCCAGTGGAAGGGTAATCTTGTAAGGTGTGGAAGTTGTCATAGATGGACAAGGGAATAGAAAGGGTTTTAAGGTGGTAGAGAAACAGGGATCAGTAGGATGCAGTTGTGAGTGTGAGAATTCCTATTTGGATTTGTGATCCAAGGGCTGTTCCCTAATGAAAAAAGAAAGGATTTTGAAAGTTTGGTTATAGAAGTTCATGGGGTCACTGTATAGTCATCGGAGTCTGAGGAACTGTGAGAAGGGGAGTTTTTAGTATGTCTGGGGTGGAAAGAGCTGTACAGGAGATAGCTGTGTGAGTCTGTACAGTAGGTTTGTGATTGACAGAAGATGGAGTAATGGAGTAATAAAAAGATCATTAATGGAGAGATTTATGTCCAGAGGCAGTAGAAAATATTACAACTGTAAATTTCAGGGATGGGTATAATTAGGTGAATTGATACAGGAAATGTTCTGATTGGTCGTAAGAGTTTGTGGCGACACCAGTACAGCTGGCGGAGTGGTGGCACTGTGGCTAAGGATCTGCACCTGTGGCTGGAAGGTTACTGGTTCAAATCCTGCAGCTGGCAGAGGAATCCTACTTCGTTGGGACCCTGAGCAAGGCCCTTAACCCCAACTACTGCAGGGGTGCTGTACAATGGCTGACCCTGTGCTCTGACCCCAAGCTTCTCTCCCTGTCTGTGTGTCTCATGGAGAGCAAGCTTGGGTATGTGAAAAGATGAATTCCTAATGAAATAAATTATACTGTATATGACTAATAAAGTGATCTTATCTTATTGATGTATCGCTTGAAGAGGTCAGGGATAAAGGCAGTATTGGAAGTAAAGAAGATTAATCTATCCAGCTGACAAAACTATTTGCAAAGGTCCCAATGCTAGTGCCCACGACAACTCCATTACCCTGTTGGAATATAGAAGGCATTCAGTGTGAGGACAAATTCCACAAGACATACAAGAGTATGGGCTGGTGGATCAAGTACTGTGCATTTGTTCTCTGGGTTGAGGGTGTGTAAGACTGTTATTGTGGTGAAAGATGATACAGGATGTAATGTCCATAGTGAAAATGAAACATTCTGTTTCCTGAAAATGGAAATTGTCAAAACGATGGAGAGCATGGTTAGTGTTCTTAATATGTGAAGGTAACCCTTCAAACAGTAGTCTCATAAAGCCATCAAGAAAGGCTGAGAGTTGAGTGGAGGAACAGTTGCATGCTGAGACTAATGGACATCCATGGGTGTTGTGGATTTTTTAAAAGAGGTATAATTAAGATGCCTGAGTATGATAAGATGGTTTGCCTCCTGGGGTAATTCCTTATTACTGACCAAAAGAGACATTGTGGATACCACTTCCTTTTGGTAGTTAGTGGTAGAGAATAGTAGGCGGAAGTGTTAGTAGGTTGTCTGGAGTCTTCATTAATATAATAATAACATCACTTTATTAACCCTTTACAATTTCTTGCATTAGGAATGATCTTTTTGCATACCCCAGCTTGCTCTCCATGAGACACACAGACACACAGATAGGGAGAGAGCCTGGGGTCAGAGCGCAGGGTCAGCCATTGTATGGCACCCCTGGAGCAGTTGGGGTTAAGGGCCTTGCTCAGGAGCCCAACAGAGTAGGATTCCTCTGCTGGCTGTGGGATTTGAACCGGCAACCTTCTAGCCACAGGTGCAGGTCCTTAGCCACAGAGCTACTGCCCCGCCCCTTTTATATAGGTCCTTTTTCTAGACCACAACAGCACCCCACTTTGTCTGCTGGTTTAACAATATCTTCTCTGTTGCAATTGGAATTCCTGAACTTCTCCTTGGGTGAGGTTTGACCTGTGTTTCCTGAGTGCGTCTGGGAGCTTGATTATTGCATTCTTTAATGAAATAATCCATTGATGGATGAAATTAAGAGGTGTCATCAGTGAAATGTGCTCTGAGGTGCTACTGTGCTACTCAAATCTATCAGTATATATTTGGATTGTAGGAGGAAAGCAGGGCACCTAGATTAAACCCATGTAAACAGATGGAGAACATACAGTACAAGATCTATGTACTGTATACACAGTATCTTTGTATTATCAAAGCATACATATGTATTAAAGTAATGTATTTTGCAAATGCTTTAGAAAAGCATTTTTGTCAAACAAATGAATTGGACACAGCAAAGCAAAATTTCCTCTGAAATATATTTTTTAATGTATTTTTAACTTAAAGAGATATACAGTAAAGTGTTACACTATTGTTTCTTTATCATAAATAGTGTGATACTGTACCTAGGGGTTTTTCTGGTCATAAGAGTTGGACATTTCCTGGCTTGTCCTCTAGAGTTTGGAAAAAAAATGGAGGACCTCCTGCTTTCATGTAACCATGTAAAACTGCTCCTCCTAAGTTAGGAGATTGTATTTGTTACTTTTACAAACTTTGATTATTTATTGAAATAATGTTATCCTCCACGACCAAAATCTGCTCTTTTACATATCTCTTTTTATTTTCCAAAAAACGTTTTTTTTTTACAGCACAAACACCTGGTCTCATAACAGACATCTCACTCCAAGGAAAATATATCATATCCTTGGCCCCAAGTAGACTCACCTTCTGTCTACTTGGGGCCAAAAGTGTCTTCAAAGTTATTACATTCATGATAGGAAAAACAATATCCTCTAGACTAAGAATAACATGACTTCTGTCCATTAATGATTACTGTAAAGTGTAAAGTTTTAAGACAGTAGTGATGATTTAATGTAAGTACTTACTGTATATCTGTCGTTCTTCAAAACACCCTTATTCAGAAGAAAACATGTTCATTATTCAGAAAAAAAAACAAAGGTCAACACAGTTCTGTTTGGTTTGATAAGGTTGAGATACAAAAGAGGATGTAGATGAGGTGTAGTTGAGTCACAATCTCTCTACACCTCTCATCTCAGATGTGTGAAGAGCTGTAGCTGTAGGACAGAACACTCCTGCATTTTGGTGATGATTCCTTCAGCCATTTTGCACTTATGAATATTTTCCCCATGGCAATACAGGCGACTTCATCCTCTCCTTGTTCAGTCTCAAACTGGACACATCAGACTTTAGCTTTCCCTTAACCTGAAACTTTAAAACAATCAAATGTATTTTACAATACCATCAACTGGTAGCCATTAATTTCCTATATATTGGAAGAAAAAAGTGGTGTGAATACTCTGAATACATTGAGTCATTTAATTAACTGTAAAAGTTGATTAATTTTACATTATAACATAAAAATACATAATTGTACCTGTTTCTGCAAGTCATACTGTATATATTATAAAATAAGAATGTAATTTAAACAAAACTATGTACAGTGCACTGCCTATAGAAAGTGTACACACCCTTTCCAAAGTCACACATTTTGTCTCCTAATAGCCTGAAATCTACACATCAGATCAGAACTTATTTTACCTTTATTTATTGTAACACAGCCTCCAAGTGAAAAACAGTGCTCAAACATTCTGAAAAGTAATTGTAATTGAGATCACGATTTTGTCATGGTGCATATTTCACAATGATGACACAGCTTCACTGTGAAGGTTTGTTATTATTAGAATCCTGATTGTTTTTTTCCAAAGGCACTTCCACCAATGCTTTCACTTCTTTTTTGATTGTAGTACCTGGTTTTCTTGAAATTATCGGACTCAAACATAAACAATATCTTATTCTAACGTAATTTTTTATTTTATTTAAATTTTAATTTTCAGCTTAACTGTAATTTAAGTTAGCTATTTTCCTTGAGAAGGGTACATTTTTTTAATTGCTTTTTTATTTCATGTAGATTAATTTCCACTCTTGCTTCAATGCTAGCATCATGTAGATATGGGACTCATAAATATTATTTTTCTGGGTCTGGTGGAAATATAATTATGTCATCAGGGAATAACTGTAGACATAAGTAGGTGCCATTAATCTTTTTCCTTGTATTCCAGTGTCTTAACACGGCTGTAAAATCATTTGGAAATTGTGAGTGTACACTCTACACTGTTAAACCCTTTTATTTTAGGTTTATGTTGATAAACTTTCTTAGTGTCCCAGGTGTGCATATTTAAACATTTACCACATAATGTATTCAGAAATATCTGTGCAGAGATTACATAAGATACATACAATAAAAATATTTTTGGAAAGCATAAATATCTATGAAAATGTACCATATTGAACATTCCAGGTTTTGCAGTTGTTATATACAGTAGTTTATTTCGTTTACTTTGCTTGTTCATAGTTAACAGTACCTTGGTTTATATAATGTTTACTACACAGATCTATTTTTATCATGTTTTCCATTTCTTCTGTTTCACATTAGCTTGATTTTATTATGAAAATGTACTGTAGTATGTTTTTAAATGGGAAAAATATTGTTTTATATTAAGTTTGAGAATTTATAAAGCCCTGGAGCCATAAGCTACCTTTTCAGTATGCAGTCCTGTTTAAGTAAGAAGATATAACTTGATATTTCTCTTCAGTTTGTAAAAAATATGAAATTCTGTTGGGCATATTTCCCCGAGGTGTGTGTGTGAAGGCTTTGTTCTGTCCCTATTTAACCACAGTGCTCTTGTTTCAGTTTCCCCAGGATACTCCTTCTCATTGGAATGGAGACCATATTGCAAGAATTTTATCATTGAATGTTAAAGTCAGGAGAGGTCACAGCTATTACCTTCTACTGAGAATCTCTTCGCATCTCTCCTTGGTACTCTTGACAGTGCTTCATTAAAGTGCTGTGTATTGCAATTAAATACATGTCCACAGACCACCATCACAGCAAAGGTTAAAGCTATTAAAGCCCTACCCTTGTGCACAATCACATGCAGCACTGGTACTGAATACTGTATATCAGTTTATTCGTGTTTCCTTTACTGTGGTTGTGCCTCGTTGTGGAACCTTTGAGGTTGGGGGAAGTGAATGCAATATCACCTGTGTCAAGAGATGTTTGCTGACTTATCTTTTAAAATAGTTTTTTTCACATGGATGTAGGAAATATTTTAGGCTAAATCTGAAGTATTGCTGTCACACAATGTCAAGGTAATACAAAATAATTTGGAAAAGAAAGAATTATTGAGAGAACTGGGATAAAAGAAGTGATTCGTTGCTTTTAACTTACTTTTCTATTTTTATAATAATAATAATAATAATAATAATAATAATAATAATAATAATAATAATAATAATAATAATAATAATAATAATAATTCCTTGTATCTCAAAACATTCTACAATTAGGAGGGAGCCCCTTCATCTACTATGTAAGTCCTATTTCAGCTTGCCAGTTACTTTTAGGACTCAAATTCCTAAAATTTCAGTTCCACAGCACCAAAAAGGAGAGTTAGGAGGGACTAGAGGAGTGGTGTGTTTCATATTGTTTTCCAGCAATCCAGCAAATGACAAGTACTGTATAACTGTTTACTGAAAAACATAAGGGAGTCTTAGCCAACTCAATCTGATCTTATCCTGGTAGCATTTGACAAAATTGTGTGCCACTGCTTTGACAATTTTGCCTACAGTTGGCTAGTAGCTTGACCATGGCTCTGTATAGTAGGTGCTTTTATTATTTGAGCAACCTGGCAAACTGTGTTTTTAGTTTTAAATTATGCTGTTGCAATAGCATTAGTATGGGTTGAATTTGATTGGTCCAATGAAGCACAGAAGGGCTGTACAGAGTACCGTACGTTATTATAGATGTATTTGCTCTTGAATCTTTTTCATTCAATAAACAGCTATTTTGGAAAATGAGGCCAATTCAATAATAAAACCCACAAACTTTTTTTTCTATTTAGAAAAAAATAGAGGGTCCCGTTCCTAAGATAATATACAGTACACTGCTATTTTGTGTGAAAAGCTGTTTCTGAATGTCTTTTATCAACCCTTTTCCCTGCAACATGATATTAATAGAAGCGCACTGGAAGAAAAACAGTCTCCCGAGGATTCAAAAGTTCAGGAAATCAATCTAGACTATTAAAAGAAAATACATTTTATTAAAAAAAAATATTGGATACACTTAAAAAAACAGGTACATTAACTACAGTATTAATGTAACTGTATTTTGAAGTGTATCATAATTTTCTTGTAATTGTGTGTTATTTGCACTTGATAATTTCAAATGTAATAATATAAATTTACACATGCTTTTGAAAATAAGCCTCAAACATGTAAATATGGAAAATGAAAATATTTAACTGACTGGTAAGCTCCCAGGTCTTTTATGAATAGTTAACACACCCTGTCTTTAATAAAATAAAATAAAATCAAAATTAAAATTTAAGTTTGAACTTTAAAATAATTTGAACAGTTAGCACATTTTTAGCTTTATTCAGTTCATTCATTTCAATTCAGTTTTCATCAGAAAGAATTACTGTACTGATAAGCCAAATATACTGAAAATTATTTTTTACTAATCTAGTTTACAGTAAAGTAACAGCAATTTATCAGCTGTTTTTTTTATTTAATTCAGTGGTAATTCATAGTGGTAGAAGATGATTGTCTTCCATTAACCCATGGGTAACTGATATATATATATACAGTATATAGAATGTACAGCTCTTTTGAAGTTCTTACTTTCAATCCTTATTCTGAGAGCTTTGTACCTCAAACTGCTTTGATCTCCCCATATACTGTACAGTACCCTCATGCAAGGACCATTATCTTTAAAAAGTTCATATTTTTTTAACACTTCTTCAAGTTTCCTTGTACTGTATCTTCTAAACATTTCTTCTCTTGTACTCTGATAACCTTGGATAAAGATGGGCAAAAAGAACATATTTGGAAGACTGGAATCTGACATCCAGACTGTTACAATTTTTTCTGTTCTGGGGTTTTTGACAGTTTCCGTAAGACTGTCCTGCCCATTTGATACGTAATACAGCTCTCATCCTTGTAAGTGCATTTTGTATCATGTCCATGTTTCAGCCCAGTTGTAATACCCGTGCAACCGCAGGCTTGGAACTGCATTCCTACTCCACATCTATCAGTGCAGTGCTACCTTTTTCACCTTCTCCTGTCAGCTAGCATCCTGCTCAGAACCTTGCGCTTTGATTCTCCATACAGCTCGACAATCGCTGCCCTTTGCAGGTCAGTGTGCATCATAGTAATATAAGGTACAGATGCAGCCATTCAAAGTGCGCGGCACAGACACGTACCGGAGGTAATTGGCTACGGCCTCGCGCGTCACAATGCAAAATATCGCGGTACGTGATTGGTTGACCGACAGTGGCACTCGTGGTGCATTGGTCAGTCGTAGAAAGATTTAAATGTCTTTACTGTGCCCGTTTTAGTATTGAATATTTATATGGAATTTTACCACTGAAGGGAAATCTTAGTAGCTGAGCATAAAAAGAATAGGAGCATACTGTAACAATGAATAGTCACCTATGCATTACAATATAAACATTTATATTGATTTAAATCGCGTTTAAATCGCCTTTATTATAACCCATAAATAAAGCTGATACTGTTTAGACTTTTAATTATTTAAAACTCTATTACAGCAGCACAATGCACAATGCAACGTAAATCGCTATCTTTGTCTTCTGCACAATAATGTTCACCTCTCTGTCCAGCAAATTAACAATAGTAATAATAATGAACTTTTTTGTATATGACGCCTTTAAAGGTGGCTCCTCAAAGCGCTTTACAGGATAAAAACAATAACAACAATACTGTTAGGCTGGGCAAATGCTTTTTTTTTAAAGAAATACAAAATGAGATAAAATTGTGTTCCGGCTTAGACATTAACAAAGAGCATAACACGAGGGTGGCGTAGCGGTCGGCTCTGGCTTTCCCATCTATACCAATGCACTCCAAGTACAACCTCCCTCTCTGCGGGAGTGCTGCCTGTAAATAAAACCTCACTTGCGCCAAACAAATTTATATTTCTAAATATCACAACATGATAGAATTTAAGTCATTTTAATAACAATGAATAGTCACCTATGCGTTACAATATAAACATTTATATTGATTTAAATCGCGTTTTGATTTAAATCACAAATGCATGTTTAAATATATGTGTTTTTTGATTCACAATCAGACAAATGCAACATAAATTGATATCTTTGTCTTCTAAGTATCTTAATAAACCTTCAGCATAGCTTTCTCCCCGTTTAGATTTATTTTTCTTGGGATCTTGGGATCAAACGTGGAAAGATTAGATTGTAATCGTTTTTATTTTTTTAAATACATTTTAGAAAAGTGTAATCTATACTAAAAAGCTGTACTCCACCTGCTATAAAGATACATATTGTAATACTTTCGGGTTCGGATAGGATGGACAAAAGAACTCAGACTTGCGGAGTTAAAGCAAGTTAAAGCCTTGATTTTATATATCACCTTTAAAAGTGGCATCTCAAAGCAATACAGTAGATGTAAAAACAGTTAAAAGGACCACAGATTACAAAGTAAATACCCAACACTGATTGTACCCATCGGTCATGCTAATAAAGCACCTTGAATTGAATTGAATTGAATTGAATTGAGAGAGAGGGGGGGGAGGGCGAGCGAGATAGCACAGCCAGGACAGGCAAATAACATACAGATGCAGCCATTCAAAGTGCGCGGTAAAGACACCGCAGTACAGATACCGCAGGTAAGATGACACGCGATACCGCGGTGCGTGATTGGTTGACCGACAGGGGCACTCGTGGTCCGTTGGTCTGTCGTAGAAAGACTTACTGTACTGTAAACGTCTTTACTGTGCCCGTTGTAGATATTGAATTTTACCACTGAAGGGAAATCTTAGTAGCTGAGCATAAAAAGAATAGGAGCATACTGTAACGCGTGTGAAGGCCATAAACGATATTAATTTTGGAACGTAAACATACAGTATATGGCTGGTCTTGGTACTTTAAAGAAAAAAATACGCACCAGTATTCCATTTCTCCCTAAACATTGTAAGCTTCGAAGTCTTTAACTAACGTGATACCGGAGTCAACAAGCATACTTTTAGAATTTGATTAAAAGGGAATATAATATGGAATCGCGTATCTCAATAATTTAATAACGGTATGATTATATCCGTGTACTGCGGCAGAGCTATGTACGGCTGTTTCGCCTGCCTGATCATGTGAGCTCTCTTGTAGCCTACTGGTCTAGGTGCGTGACCACCAGCTAGTAGGTTGGGTGTTCGAATCCAGCTGGTACTGGACTTTTCATTTTTATTTATTTATTTTTTAATCGCGTAACATAAACATATTACCGTATGCAAACTGTACTGTATACAGTATGTATATGTATATTTAATGTCTTAACTGTGCCCGTTTAATTGAATTTAAAAAAACATATTTAACACGAACATTAAGCTGCTTACATCTTCCGCCTGAGAACAGTCACCCGTTGCTACCCAACGCAGAATGGTGATTGGCTGACACCATCTGACACCCCTCTGATTGGAGAAAAAAGACGTGCTGGCGTGCTATACCAGGAAGAGGATTCTTTCCATTCAAAACGTGTATTTTAAAAGTTTAAGAAGTAAAAACCTTACAGCGTACACAGATTTCTAAACTGATCAGGATCGTTATCTTTGTCTCATGCATAATAATGTTCACCGCTCTGTCCAGCAAATTAATAATAAACTTTATTTTATATAGCTTTTTAAACGAATAAGTAATTAGATTGCTCATAAACCTAATCACTTGCTTTTTCTTTTTATTTAGGCTCAGATTTCAACTATAGATCGTATTATTAATAACCATAATAACAACCAACCAACAAAAACAACCATATAAACATAATACCAACCAAAAACATAGATAACAACCACAATACAAAATCAAATAATCAAACCATTTTACACTCGCAAAGTCATCCAATTATCATAATCCCGCCCCTTATGCAAAACAAAACCTTCCTCCCATCCCAGTTTATCCTGTTTATCATAAACAAAATCCACCTCAATTTTCAACATAAAGCATTACACAAAATCAATACCTCAACACTCCATACTCAACAACGATAATTCACAAACAGCCAGAACATGTAACTACACATTCCCAAACATACCTACTTTCCATAGCCCCGCCCCTTATGCAAAACCAACATCCCTCCCCTGTTCTCTCTCTCCCCTGGCGGTTGTAATTGTTTTTATTTTCAAATAAATTTTAGCAAAGTCATGTATTTTAAAAATCTTAAGATTTTTCTATTTATGTCTTTATTTAGTGGTTTCATTAGTGACAAAGGCTAAACTTTCTTGGAAAAATGTCTTTTATGTAAACCATGTTTGCTATTAATTCATTCAGGGCTAAAATATGTTCATTGTCTTCTAATGAAAGAAGGGTTCCTTTCGCCGTAGTCGAGAGCCTAGCCTTTAACTAGTAAGTACTGTATTTACTGGGTTTTTGAGGGGGGGGGGGGGGGGGTGTCTTTCGCTGGAAATCTCGCCTCCTACTATACCCGTGAAACCGGTTCAATTCGTCACAGCCAGCACTCCTGCAGAGAGTTGGGTTGTACTTGCAGTGTATACAGTACACGCGTTATGCTCTTCGTTAATGTCTGTGAAGTTTTATTTAATCTCTGAGCCATACTGATTCTTCTGGAAGCACACCAGTATTCCACTTTCTCCCTAAACATTTTTAGGATCAGAGTCTTACATGTGGTTATTTCGAAAACGTTTGTACGTGCTCCTTCTTACCATGTTACTGTTTACCGTTACTGACCATATTAAGTTTAAGTGCCTGTGGGCACTTTTCCTGTCCGTGGGGGGTGGACCGTCTTTCATTAGAAGGTTAGTCTGTTCTACTCTGAGAATGTAGGGGGGGGGGGGTGGGAAGTGCCCGCGGTCATTTAATTAGTATTAAAATCTTAGTTATCTTTCTAGTTCACAGGTTTGCATGCATAATTTAATTTTGAAAGCCACTGAGACATCAGGTACTACTGTTGTATTTATGAAAAAGAAACAAAACAAAAAACATACTAACAACTGTGCCATCCTACTCCTTAGTTAATACATTTTATTATTCATAAACAGTTAACATTGTTAGCAAAATATTTTGAATTATATTTAACCCTATTTTTTCTTTAGTTTTGTATTTAACTTATTATATGATAGTCAGACTTAATGTATATTAATGTATATTTGAACAATGAAAATATATTTTTACAAGATTTTACATTAAGCACTTAAAATTAATATGGTTAATAATAGTAAACTGTAACATGCTGTAACAAGATCGGTTAAACTTCGAAGAAAATCCTTTCAGAGAAAATGTTTCAGGTGTGAAGAACAAACCTGTTCCCACACACCCTGCCCCCACTACCATTAGAATATACACAAACATTTTAGCGTTTCATTCTGAGCAGAAGACCCTCACACCTGAAGAGTGCTGGCTGTGACGAATTAAACCGGTTTTACAGGTTTCAATCACAGATTGGGACTCAGTAAAGTAACACACAGCGCCAGTGGATTTGATAATACTGTACCTAACCAAAATCCGCAATATGGAAACAGAACCTGTGTAATTGTTGATAGATGATGTACTCGTAACATTTTTTCAAGACGAACTACAACATTTAAAAAATGACTTGTATGTACTTGATATCTCTAATCAATCCACGGGTCCCAGCACAAAACGAAAGTAAAACGCATACCGTTTCGCGCTTCTTATTAGTTGCTCAAAAGTAATTTGACCGTATGAAATGCATAATATAAACCTAGAAACATATACGTGAGCAGTACTTAAGCACTGTAGTATCGGTGTTAAGACATACCTCTCAAATACTGTAAATCAAGTTAAAAATATCTCAAGAACGATTCTGGTCGTAATGAAACCATGTTTCGTGTATGTTTTCTTTTTCATCTTGAAATAACTCATTTCTAAATACCTTTTTCACTGTTAACATCTTGTAGCAACTTTGCGACAAAATATACACTCTGACAGTTCATCCTGCTACCAACATTAAATAAAACAAATCTTAAGATTTCTATATTTATGTCTTTATTTAGTGGTTTCATTCGAAGCTTACAATGTTTAGGGAGAAATGGAATACTGGTGCGTATTTTTTTCTTTAAAGTACCGAGACCAGCCATATACTGTATGTTTATGTTAAGATTTCCCTTCAGTGGTAAAATTAGATATGAATATTCAATACTTAAACGGGCACAGTTAAGACATTAAATATACATATACATATTGTATACAGTACAGTTTGCATACGGTAATATGTTTATGTTACGCGATTAAAAAATAAATAAATAAAAATGAAAAGTCCAGTACCAGCTGGATTCGAACACCCAACCTACCAGCTGGTGGTCACGCACCTAGACCAGTAGGCTACAAGAGAGCTCACATGATCAGGCAGGCGAAACAGCCCTACATAGCTCTGCCGCAGTACACGGATATAATCATACCGTTATTAAATTATTGAGATATGCGATTCCATATTATATTCCCTTTTAATCAAATTCTAAAAGTATGCTTGTTGACTCCGGTTTCACGTTAGTTAAAGACTTCGAAGCTTACAATGTTTAGGGAGAAATGGAATACCGGTGTGTATTTTTCCTTGTGATATTTTAAGCTCTAGTTGAATGATAGGTGTCGCATTTTAAATCATTTTCGTAGCTAGAAATTATGAAACGCCCTGTTAAAAGCAAGGAAGTTTTTATGCCCCGTTGAAGTAAAACAAAATGCCTGACAAAGTATGGCTTGGACAGATTCCAAGTGCTTGTACAAATGTGCTAAAGAAATTATACTTTGAGTATACAGCTTGTCCAAAGTCATCCATTATTAATACTATTAGTAATATCTTCAGTAAAGGCTTTGATGCATAAATATTTCTGATAAAGGTAGGTTGTGTACTTCTGTCCAACTGAGCAATCTTGCTTTCATAATATATACCAACATTTTAATGACTGATGATTAACATGCTGTAATACACAGTTCCAAATTAAAGGCTCAAATGCTGTACATGAGAGGTTAAGCTCCCCCTGGCGGTTTTACAAGGCGACGCCGGATAGTTAGTCACGTGACACACGTGACACACGTGATACCGCGTGATACTGCGTGATACTGTGACACGCCCACCGGGGTATGCCGCGAAATACCTCACCCATTTTGAATGGCTGCATCTGTACACTCCACAGACATTCACAACAGCGACATATCATAAAAAGTTTGCACATATTGTTAAATTATTACTTGTTTTTCAGGAAGTCAAAAAAACACTTGAATTACTTATCCAGTCTCTCGAAATAAAATTATTTTTCAAGCCATGCAACTAACGTCGGGCAACGTGTTTTTTTTAATCCAACATTGACAGTCACATCTTAAATCTTGTCAGTCAGCTCTTTTTTCTCTATTTGAATTGTAGCGATTCAAACAACTTGGGATAACAAGTGGTCTCAAAGTCACCGAGCTCACTGAGCTTCAACAACAGATGACAGTTTCCTTAGTCCTTCCTTAGTCTTCCTGAAATTGTCAGATTATGAGTGAATAAAAGCATTTTATTAAAAACACGTTTGCATTTGTTTGGGAGCTATATTATGTATTTTTCATATGTAAGATATAATGATGTGTTCCTGCTTACACATCACACAACTTTAAAAGCTAGAAAAACAGGTTTCGATTCACATTATCGAGCCTTGTTTTGCCAAAGGACAGCACACTCTCTCTCGCTTGCCCTAAACAGACAATACACAGGGGGAGGGCAAGTGAGAGAGAGAGAGAGGGGGAGTGATATGTGAATATGATCATGTGAATTCCATCAAGTCAGACATCTGTGAATTTGCAGTTCCTCCAGAAAGCTTATGCAGAAGTGAAGGAATTAAATATGGAATTAATATGGAATTTAATATGGAATTAAACCAGTTTCACAGGTATTTTCAAAGTAGAAGGGGGCGAGATTTCCAGCGAAAGACACCCCCCCCCTCCAAAACCCAGTAAGTACAGTACTTACTAGTTAAGAAAGCTAGGTGTTAGCATAAATTATGAGTAATCAATAATATTAAATTTAGCACTGTAATAAATTGTGCTAATAATAAATTCTATTCTACTCTGAGAATGTAGGGGGAGGAAGAATGCCCATGGTCTTTTCACTTACAGCAATATTATGGACACTAAATTGACTTTTAAAAAAAAACAGCTGGTACAGCACCCGACCGCGCCCACGCGCCAGCATTATATTCTCATGTACGGGTAGAATATGTTCATTATCTTCCAATGAAAGAAGGGTTCCTTTCGCCGTAGTCGGGAGACATTAGAAGCTTGCCACGCCCGGACTGTTACATCAACGCATTAGCATGTTAAAGCGATTTCATTGAGGATCCTAGCTTTCTTAACTAGTAAGTACTGTACTTACTGGGTTTTGGAGGGGGGGAGGTGTCTTTTGCTGGAAATCTCGCTCCCTTCTACTTTGAAAATACCTGTGAAACTGGTTTAAATCGTCACAGCCAGCACTCCCGCAGAGAGGGGGGTTGTACTTGCAGTGCATCGGTATAGATGGGAAAGCCAGAGCTGACCGCTACGCCGCCCCCGTGTTTGGGGTGCTTATCATTCTCAGTGCATTACAAGGAAGATTAATAAACATAAACATAATCTCATGGTTAAATAGTCAAGTCTAGCCATGTGTGACTCTAGTCTCACAGAGCTTCAACAGCAGATGACAACTTGTGAGTACGATTAAGAATGAATAAAAGCATTTAATTAATAACACGTTTGCGTTTGTCTGGGTGCTGACAAAGTAAAAAACAATTACTTTTTGACAATGAAGAACTGTGTGTGTGTCTCTCTCTGCTGGCGTTCGTAATCGTTTTTATTTTTAAATACATTTTAGCAAAGTAATGTACCATATAAGTATTGTGAGACATATTTGGGTTAACATGTTCAGTGTTCAGTGTGTGGTAATTTGTTTGGTGCGAGTGAAGTTTTATTTAATCTCTGACCCAGGGAAAAGTGTGGTGTGGACGGTTGAGGAAAGAATGCAGGCTCGCACTGTGTCCGTTATTCTTTTGTCTTCTTCTGGCTTGGTTGGATAGTTTTTGTTTTTGTTTTATCAATAAAGTTTGATAATTGGCCAGTGAAAGCTCTGTTGTCCTTCACATGAATGCCTGAAACATTGTACCGAACCCAGGATTTTACAGTATTTTTTCTTTAAAATACCAATAAAAGCAACATACAGTTTACATAATATATTGATGTTCCAAAATTAATATAGTTTATGACCTTTATGACCTTCGTTATGCTCTTCGTTAATGTCTAAGCCGGAACACATCATTATATCTCATTTTGTATTTCTTTTTAAAAAATCATTTGCCCAACCTAACAGTATTGTTGTTATTGTTTTTATCCTGTAAAGCACTTTGAGGAGCCACCTTTAAAGGCGCCATATACAATAAAGTTCATTATTATGACTATTATTAATTTGCTGGACAGAGAGGTGAACATTATTACGCAGAAGACAAAGATAGCGATTTACGTTGCATTGTGCATTGTGCTGCTGTAATACAGTTTTAAATAATTAAAAGTCTAAACAGTATCAGCTTTATTTATGGGTTTTAAATAAAGGCGATTTAAACGTGATTTAAATCAATATAAATGTTTATATCATAAAGCATAGGTGACTATTCATTGTTATTAAAATGACTTAAATTCGATCATGTTGTGATATTTAGAAATATAAATTTGTTTGGTGCGAGTGAAGTTTTATTTAATCTCTGACCCAGGGAAACGTTTTATTTTTTCAAAGAAATGTTTGTTAAAAAAAAAGTCATGGCTCCGGCTGGATTCCGACTTGTGTTGCGGTACATGAATATAATTATATTGTTATTAATTTCTTTAGATACGCGATTCCATATTATATTCCCTTTTAATCAAATTCTAAAAGTATGCGTGTTGACTCCGGTATCACATTAGTTAAAGACTTCGATGCTTAAAATGTTTAGGGAGAAATGGAATACTGGTGTGTATTTTTTCTTTAAAGTACCGAGACCAGCCATATACTGTATGTTTATGTTCCAAAATTAATATCGTTTATGGCCTTCACACGCGTTAGAGTTTGCTCCTATTCTTTTTATGCTCAGCTACTAAGATTTCCCTTCAGTGGTAAAATTCCATATAAATATTCAATACTTAAACGGGCACAGTAAAGACATTAAATATACACATACATACTGTATACAGTACAGTTTGCATACAGTAATATGTTTATGTTCCTAAATCAATCTCTTTTATGAGCATGTGAAAGGCATGGTGAATCGGAGATTCTCAAAAATTACTGTACTTTGCATGATTGGAAACAAATGCGTGATTGCGAAATGCTGTGGTGTTACTTTTACAAAGACGGTCAATGAAAAAAAGAATGTGGACCAGGGCAATACTTTGAGTTTACAGCTTGTCCAAGGTCATTCATTATTAATACTATTAGTAATATCTTCGTTAAAGACTTTGATGGCGACAGCTCAAACATGAGAGGTTGAGCTTTATTAGCTCCACCTTGCGGAAATTCCGGATACTATTATTTTACTTGAGGTACTATACGAGAATTTACGGTAACTCGCGGTAGGCTGCGTCAAGCGCACCGCAAAATAATGCGGTATCGCCTGCTTGTTTTGAATGGCTGCATCTGTAGGAATGATGCCCACATAGTAGACCATCAGTCTGGATTCAGTTTTGATGATGCCAATCTGAAATACCCACTCGCTTAGGAGACTAAAGTCTGCATTTGCAGATTTTTTCATCAGTATCATGACTCTTTAAAAAAGTATCCATACTGCCCAGGTATGGAAGGAACTCTATTTTTCTGATAGACAATTTAAGTCTTATGAATGTTAATTGTAAGTCTCATATTCTCATATTCCTCAGTAAATATGCTTTTTGAAGATTCAACTCTGTCAAGTCACATACTGTGGCAACATCAAAATTCTGTTCATTGTGGACTAAAGTCAGAGTGTTTATGAACTGGAATTTTTGGAGCTTAATTTGCTGATCATTCAGACAACTGCAATGGACTTAAAAAGTCTGTATAATAGATCAATTATTGACAAGGGTTCACTTAATTTTTCAGATAAGGTTCTCAACTGAGAACTAGCAAAAATTGTTTAGTACTGACATGTCAGCATTATCTATCAGCTGCTAGGTGCACCTCTTCTGCCACTTCAGTAAATGTGCTTGCTATACTCTGATCATCTCTTTGAGGTCTGAAAGTGTGCTTCACTGTTTGATGTCATAATTCAACTAAAGGTTTAGGGTCAAATATCTGTGTTGTTTTCCTATACTTTCAATCACTTTCAAGTAAAACTATAAACTTTCCAACCTATCTGATGAGCTTTGCATTCTTCAGTGGTGTCTTTTTCAATCTGTAGAGTGAGAGAGGTATGCTGTAAAATGTCAAGCATGTAGGTCAAAATAAAAATGAAAAGGCACAGTACAGATTTCTTGCCAACCCTGTTATCAATAGAGGACATCTGGGACTGAATGGCTGTAAAACGCTATCATCAGTTTCTCATGACTTCAGGATAACCACCTGGAATTGTGAAATTTCCCCCGCCTTACAAAACAAATCCCTTTTTCTTCACATACTGTAGTTGCTTTACTATTTCCATTTTTGTTAGACCCTTTTTTCAAATACAAACTTATGATTTGATGCAGTGCAGTAAAAAAAAAAATACTATCTGCTGGATAGAGCAATTTTCCAGCATGTGTAAAGTACACAAAATGTGAAGTGAGGTGGCTTTTCAAAAAAATGATTCTCCAGTGAAATAAATCACTCTTTTCTATCTGTAAGAATTAGTTGCACACAGCACAATGTACCCCACATTTCTGTATGCTCAGAATTTGTTTCTACCAACAGTACTTCATGAATCTATTTTTCTGTTACTGTTAATTTCCTCACATTAGATATAGTCTGAACTGGCAAAGAAATCAACCTTGGAACATTTTATTTAACATTTAAAAAATTACAAAAACCTGCTAACTGCTTGTGTTAATCCATGATTATTGAGGGTTACAGCATGCATGTGATCATTGCAAGGACAAAGGCTGTTGACAAATATTATTGGAGATCCTGGCCTCTGGAGTACCTTCTAAAGTGCCACACAATTCAGGGACAAATGCCTTTGCAAAGAAAGGTACTGTAAATAGAGAGATACAGTATGTGTTGTTACTGACATTTTTCCTGCAACTAATAGGGTTATACACATCCTCTCAGCTGTGATTCTTGAGGATTTCTACCAATAATATGATTCTGAGAGAAGCTGTTTATCATGAGACAGTTCAATTCAGCTAGTTTGACAGCGGAGCTCCATTTTTAATTTCCTCAGTTAGATTTGTCCCTTTTCTTGAAGAGTGTCACAATAATGAGATTTTTTTAAATAATTGGGGATTATATCTTTGTTCCAGATATGCATGCTGATATCATGGAGGTGTAGCACTTTTAATTTGCAAGGTGGCGTTCACAAACCCAATACACATACAGTACAACAGTTTCTATTTGGATGTTGTGGGATGGAATTGAATATATTATCATTGACTGCATTCTAGGAGAGTGGTGGAACACCCAAGGAGACCCAACTGATTGAGGGCTAGAATGCTCCTAGAGAAAGGGAAAGTGAAAGAAAATGGAAACAGTGAGGTGGTAATTAATTGATTAATGGCCGGTGGGGCTTAATCAGCCCAGACTAGACAGTAATGGGAAAAGAAAAAGGAGAAAACAGACCTGGCTGGCAGAGCAGGGAAGGCCCCAGTCAGTCAGCAAGAGAAGAAACGAAGTGAAGCACAACGGTTTGGGAGATGCAAGCTGTCTGTATCCCTGGTGACCAAAGAGAGAGGCTGATATGTGGACGTTCCAAGTTAGACTGCTCATCCCAGCCTGTTCACTGGAATCTGGGACCCTTGGTTCTAGGACAGAAAGGGGGACGTATAGATCTGAGAGGCAGCCCACCAAGTGACCAGGGTGCAGGGTGGCAAACCCACAGGCCAATGAGAGGAACAGGAAAAGGAGCCTCCTCAGGGCACAGCTGTGCTTTTCCCTAGAGGTTTTTACTGAGAGGAGGGTCTCAACAAGCTGGTGAGGCAGGAAACCTCCACACAGTCGGAGGGCCAGGAATCTGGTGATTCTAGGCCCACACCCTTATGAAGGGCATCCTCTGAGACCAGGGCAGGCATCAGCCTGGTCTCCAAGGTTTCACTCTCTGACTGATGTGCCTGGGTGTGAACAGAATCGGATACCCAAGCATCCTTTGGACCAAATAAGGGCCACTGGGTGAGACATCTGCGAAGGACGGGAGTTCTAAATTCCTTTCAGCTCTCAGACCCCTGGGTCAGCACAGCTGCTTGGTGCAGTCCCAGTTAGAGCCCAGGAACAGGATTCCTCAGGGAGCCCAGGCTAACAGAAATTTTCTCCAGACAGAGTGGACCCAGGATGCCTGGTTCCCCAGGAAGGAACAGAAATCGAGAAGGGCAGTTGAAAAGAGGAGAGAAAAAAGAAAGAGTGCAAGGGACAGGACAGAACAGGACTTAACAAGGCTGTCTGTAAGAAGTAAAGGGGACTGCATGCACAGAGCCCCTAGAAGTGGGACGGACCTACAGGAAAGAGAGGCATGCAGAAAAATCCAGGGCAGAGGTCTGGGGCCACCATGCAGTTAGGTTCAGAAGCTGCAGTGCACAGTGGAGTGGAGTGGATGAACTGGGACTGAGATGCAGGGCAGCTTGGGAAGAGCCCCGAGTTCCTGGACGACAGACGCTGCCTCGTGGAAGCGGGACAGAACCACAGGAGATGAAGGCTAGCAGGAAAGAATCCAGGGTTCCAGGGTGGAGGCCAGAAGCCACTATGCAGTCAGGAACAGGAATTGGAGTACACTGGAACGAAGTCTGTGCAGCAGAAAAAGGGTGAGAGTGGTCAGTGTCCAGCCCAGGTATCTCAGCCCTAGCGAACCAACCCGTTGACAGGAATTTGGCAGCCTCAGCTACATAGCGGAATTTTGTGCTGAGCTCCCAGAAAAAAAGGAGTATGCTTGAGTATCTTAGAAAGGGATCCTGTAGCCAAACCCCAATGGAGGACAGGAATTCAACTTGATAACCAAAGGAGAATCCTGGTTTTGGGAAACAAAGACAGGGGTACAGACAGGCTTTGGAATCCAGTGTGAGATGACCTGGAGAGGCTGCTGAGGCATCTGCCTGTGAACCGCACAACAGGAGAGAAGGCAATATGGGGACAAATAAATAAAAAAAGAAATGGAGAACAAAAGTGCAGGCATCAAATCTGAAAGGGAGTGAAAAGAACAATGATGGAGCACCATTGAAGCGGTGCTCTGGCTTTAAATAGAGAAAAAGAAGTTAAGTGGGGAATGGAATAATTGCTAATTAAAAGCGGATCACCTGAAAGAGATCCGGTTAATTCAGCAAGCTCTGGAAAACTGTGAGCCCTTGTGAGAATGTGGTGGTTTCCCAGGGCAACCACTAGCCGAGAGACGCCGTATGGGCATGATCACAGCACATATATTATGATTTAAAAAATAAAACATTGAATAAGTGTTTGAGTTGATTGATAGTTAAAACTATAGTTTAATTGTTTTGTCACAGAATAGGTCCCTTTTGGATACACAATGATTAGGTAAGGCATGCACAGTAACTTAACTGTTTTTTTTATCAATATCAGTGAGGAATAGTCTAACACTATTTTCTATATAAAGCACTATATAAAGTACCGGTGAACATGTACATTATGTTCATAAAAACTGATTGCTCTAAAGAACTATATACAGTCCTTTGGTATTAAAAGCATTATGAATTACATATTATAAATAAAACAAATCTTTTAATTTTTTGTCAGATAAATTAAAGACATACTGTACACTAGACATTTCATTATGCTTATTTTATTTATCAAATGGGTACGCAACTCTACTTGATGGGACTATTATTTATAACAGTATTGTTGTATTAATAATTAATGTTATTGTTGAATTAATAATTAATTGTAAAAAGTTCTCATGTAAGTGGTTAGTATGTAAAATTGTGGTCTACAGGGAACAATCAATTCTAGTAGTTCAAATTATTTATTTTTGTAATACAAAGTGCCCATTTACTTTGTATCTGGATTCCAGCATGTGCATTAATGTTGTCTTATGACTACTTTCCTAACAGACATTTACCAAGTTCACAGCAGTTGAATAGCAAGGGCCTTAGTTGTTTTCTTCCTATGATCTTCTAGCCAAGAATCATGCACTCATCAGCAAGCCAGCTTGTTTGAAGTGCAGTTGTCTTCTGTTCCTTAGTCTGTTTGATGTATACTTGTGCACCTGTTCAGCAACATGATCAATATTCTTCTGAATGTTGCCGATTGTAGATGAGTACCACAGAGGTTAAAATATATTCAAAGATTTGACATACTAAACATATATCTGCTGAGAGCTGTGTTCTTTGAGGGCCACAGTCTAGCAGCAGCAGTTTTAAAAGTCTCTTCAAGTCAGTATTAATGTTACTACTGAGAAAACTCTAAAGTTTTCCAAATAGTGTAAGTGAATAATTATCTTCTTAAAGACTACAATTTAAAATGGAAGATCTTAACATATTTACCCAATAGGATAATCATGTTAATTATAAGTAATAACTGTGAATTTAAATTACTTCTCATTTTGAGATATACTGTATATACTGTCAAGAAAACATTTTCCAACCTCCTAAGTTGGTCAAACATAATTTTCATCTCAAGTGTAATTAGATTTACATGAAAGTCTTAAAGGATTAAGATACTGTAACCTGATTGAATGTACTGTATAACACATACAAAAATATAATTATTATAATTGACAAAATGATCCAATAGTAAAAGCTGTCAATTGAATAATTTCATCTGTTTGTAGATCCCATAACTCATGACACCTCCTTGAGCAAACTTTCTTGAAGTTTCTTACAACTGTTAATCAATCTCTCAAATCTGCTTTTAGGATTTTTGTCGTATTCCTCCATCCAGAATGGCCACAGGTCAGCTACATTTTAGTGCTTCCTTGCATGAACACTTCACGCCAGATCCTGCCATACCATTTCAACAGCATTTAAGTCTAGACTTTGACTTGGCCAGTCCAAAAACATGTTGAGTTGTTTTGAAAACTCGTTTGTCTTCACGGCTGAATATTTGCTTGAAATTCACCACCTACCTGAGACCTTACAAAGACAGTTGAGTTTATTTTTTAAATCATGAGAACTACAATTACTGTATTAATTGCTACTTCAGTGCCAAGGCTGCAGGCGTTAAAGGAACAAAATGTGAAAACTGTGTAAGTGTCTGAATACTTCTGCAAGGCACTGTAGACATTTTTGTGTCAGTGAATAGCTAAGGTAGCTACAGGGTATAATTGTTCTGAAAAGAAAGGGGACTCTTCAGATTTTTTTTACTTTATTTTTTGTTCTATACCTTTAAAATACAAAATGAACATTTGTCTGCTATCATGAAAAGAGAGAAATGCTTCAACTCAACAAAAAAATTAACAACCATAATTTGTTGATAAGTGTCGCTAATAGAAATGAAGAACAATACCTTGTGTAATGTTGCAGTTATTGTGTTTTCAGTATCGCCCATGTTGCCTTGCTACTGGAGCATTACAATAATGTACAAGATTATTTTCCTGGGGTTGAGACTTATCTTCGAAATTTTACATTTTCATTGCTTTAAGTGATAGTGTTTGCCACTGAGTCTGTTACTGATTTCACGGTTACATTTTTGTATGTTTCCATATTATTGGTCAGTTTTGTAATATTGTCCATAGTATTTGAGAATGCTATCCTTGTTTACCTTTTACACTTAGTCTCAGGTGTTACATATTACAAAAGGACATTTATATTTGCAATCTATATTTTTAGAAAACATTTTTATTGAGTTTCTTAATTAATATAATGAGATTGAATTCAGTTTTACTGGTTTTGTGAAGGCTAATATACCCATATACAGTACTGTAGATCACAATAATGCCTTTTTAGATGGAAATCTCTCCGGGTTCCCCATTTCCAATTTATGCCATTTTTTATGCCATACTTGGCAGTTTCATGGTCTATTATTGTAGCTTTCATGTGTCCCTACTGTAAATCCATTGTTCTTGAAATGTGAATTGTGATCCATCTACAGTATTGGCTTCAGTGCTGTGAACAGAGCAAATATAATATTCACAGGTGACTTTCTGTACATTATGCTGTTCTCAAGTTTCTATAGTCCTATATTTTCAAAGTTTCTGTTCTACAGTTCATTCTGTGCTTTGTACAGATCCCACAGATCCTTTATCCTTTCTTTATTCTTCCTTTCACATTGCTGTAATCCCATTTGTACACATATCTTCATGCTTCTTTTCAGGCCATCTATGACTCATAACTTCCCTATTCTCCATTCAGAGTGGGATGAGATGGTTTCCTTGAGTTATACAGTCCAGTTTCATTTGTGACGGACAACACTAAGCATTCCCCCTTCTCCACTTCTTTCAGTGCCATCCCCAACATTATGTCATATTACTTTATCCAGTTTACCAACATTACTATATGAATAAAACAGATGTTCTTGGCATAGGGAAATGTTCTTGGGAAATAGACAAGACAATTGATCAAAACTCTTGCAAGTGAATGGAATTCAAAAATGCTTGGTTACAACTTTGATCCGAGAGTTTTGGGATACAATTATCGCACGGTGCACCGCAACATCCAGGCCCCAGAGAGTTTCCGAAAACAAAATTCTCAGACAGAAGCATACTGTACTAAACCTGAATTGGCATCCAAAAGCCAGTGCTCAGCTTAAAATTTGTCTAAGTAGTGTGTAAATGCTAACCCTAACCCTACCTGTTTTGTCAACTGAGCATTTCCACAATCTATATCTGAACGTCTCTGGGCTTCAGATTTTGACATGTTGAGTAGGAAACAATCAAGACCGTTGATCAAAGCTCTTGCAAGTGAAAGGGATTCAATAATGCTTGGTTACAACTTTTGATCTGACCGACTCAGGGGGTGCCTGCAAAGAACTTCTCTCATTGAATATCTAATGTGTATTGCCATACTATTCAAGTCCTTCAGACAGTTGTCCAGTTCCTTGGGTTGTATCCTGTCTCAAACCTGTTTATAGAGTTAGCAGTTGTTAGCAGAAGGATGTATTTTTATATCACCATCATGTATTGAGAATGGTACAAGGATTGTATCTTCCACAAGCCCAAATTCAGTTTTACCTTACCAATTCTCTCACTTAAATCAAGGACCAAAGAGCTGTAACTTAGACCTCCCTCCAAAAGTTGAACTTGGAGCCTTAGGCGCACATCAACAGATGTGTCGGTCAATGCCATTCCCATTGATCAATGTGTAGCATGCATTTTCTCTCTTGTTATGTAGGCTTCCAAATGACCCCACCACCACCGGTGGCCTTGCCTTAAGCTTTTCCAGAAAAGCATCTGGTTCATCC